>NC_052518.1:16659651-16712151 GCF_014356525.2 Nilaparvata lugens | reverse complement strand
ATTATAATTAATAGATTGGGAGAAGAAGAATATACATGCTAAAATACGAACTTTAAACCCTTGAAAACCACTCTTAGAGTTGAAATATCGCCAAAAGATTTCTTAGTGAGCATCTAGGACGTATAAGGAAGCTATATTCCAAGTTCTGTTGCAATCCATCCAGTAGTTTTCCAGTAATCGTGATCAGTGAGTGAGTCAGTGAGATAAGTATAGATTATTATCAATGAATTTTGCACATGAATTTGTTAATAATCTTTTTCCGATGTGTTTGATTATTATCAATGAATTTTGCACTTGAATTTGTTAATAATCTTTTTCCGATGTGTTATATCATCTTTATATATTGCAACCTAGTAAATTAGAATGTATTTTTTCTAAATTTCCCTCAAATATCTAATAGCTAGAGTGATTAAATATGTGACGTATACTACTTTCATTGAAATTGTATTTTGAAATAAATAAATTGAAATTGAAATCATCGGAATCACGATATCGCATCCCAGCTGATGAAACATTCAACCCAGTATTTCTATTCTATGCATTTTTTCTCCTTCCCCCGTCTGCCGTTTCACATATGATAATTTTTTCAAGATACATATCAGTTGACACATAAATATAATACTTATAAAATGGAATCTGTCATCCATCAGGTCTCCTTTTTAAGGATTTGAGAAATAGCTTGAATTTTAATAAAGCTACCGCTATCGTTGAATTCAATATTCACTGATTCATGAATTGTAATCAGATTTTGCTACATAGTGTTCCATGTCTAATGAATTTGATTGAATAATAACTTTCCAACTTTCTCCTTTATATTATTTTGTCTATTTTCAAACTTTCATGGGAATAGAGTATCTGAGCCATAAATATTCACATAATTATTTATTAAAATAAAAAACGAAGTTGTGTGCTTTACTCAGTAGTATTGAAAGGGAATGAGAAATTATTCAATAGCGTCAATAATTCCAAACAATTATACAAGAAATTGTGTATTCCATGATTAATGGTATGCTGTGAATTTTATATGTTCTCGAAGTTAAAAAGTGTCTGAATATCAAGTCCTCAAAATTTATTGAAGAGTGCAATTTCCCGTGCAATTTTCCTGTCCGCTGAGTTCTACAATCAAACTTCTATCCCACTTTCAACTTTTCAAGTTTTCATGACGTATGTGAGATGTATTTCTATAAAAATGAATTATCCAGAAACATTGTATCTGATGTCAATTCTAAAAGCCTTATATGGTCAACATTGAAGGTGACTGGCTACTATACAAAAATGTACAAGAAATATACAATGTGGATGACTCAATCCAATCTTCTCACAAATTTTTCACAAAGCGATTCTGGCAAATATTTCATTGTTATGTTTCAGAATGACCATGGACATCAAACAAACCGAAGTGACTGGAGGTCTTGCTATCGTGTCCCACTGGCTCTGCTATGCCAACAGCGCTGTGAACCCGGTTATTTACAACTTCATGAGTGGTGAGTAAATTATTTTTACATAGCTGTCATCATTCGGCGCTCTCAAATTGTTTTTGTTATTTATTCTCACTTCCTTCTCATTTCCTGTTGAGTACTGTTTTGAATTCATGGTATTATCACAAAACATTCCACCTGCAAATTATTCTCGGAAGTTTTGGAGATTTATTGTTGGATAAGGTTTCTCTATCGTTTACAATCCATTAATTTTGTGATTGCGTAAATGCAGTTCCCATACTTAAGATTCGAATACTTACAACGTATTTAACAAGGTCAATTACTGTGAGTAACATGGGAACAATGTACGGTACATTTGAGGAAATGAAATTGATTTACTGATTCAAGACGTTTTCTTTGTTTAAAAACATTCATTTGAACAAGTATCATTTGAACAAATATCAGTAATATTTGAAGGTAACATTCATTTGAACAAGTGAGTATCATTTGAACAAATATCAGTAATATTTGAAGGAAACCCGATATAGAACAATTCTTTTGAAATTTGACAATGGATCTAGACATTTTAATATTATTCTGCATAAAGTAATTTATGAGTTTGAAAATATCGAATCCCAGTTGATCGGAACCCACCTCAAGCTGTAGGACTACTTATCTCTTGACATTATCTTCCCTATTATCTACACAAATGCATGGACTTCACCCTCAGCAAAATTCCACGCGATTACGCGATTTATCTACTGGTTCCTGAACAGGTTGCAGTATAATAAACACATGTCCTCTTTTTCCAAAATTGGTTTTAAAATCAATCACTGTATCCTTATAACTATTATCTAAAAGTAATAACACTTGAATTTAAACTGTGAAATTGTCAAACCGACACAATTCATTGAAGCTATTCATTTTCCTATTGTATTCATATCATAAATGGATTTTTTACAGTACTGGGTAAAACATTATACAATTCATTGATCTTAATGTTTACTCATTTAAGGCAGAACATCAACTTCTATTAAAAATTGTTGAACTTTTCAAGAATCTGCTTCTGTTAGCTTTTACTATTGAGTTGTTCCAGTCCCTTAAACACCAAATCATAACATAGCTTCAGGGCTCCAGTTACATCGGAGCTAAATACTGTGTTAATTTGCGCTATGAGAAAGCTCAAGATCATTATTATCTCAATTTGGTTAAAGGTATTCTACGTTGGAGAACCTGGAAAAGCTCATATTCCTTGATGCAGGTCGTAGACGTTCTGTCTTGGAAAATTGATAGCTTAAGTGGCTGATTCATTTGAAATTTCTGTTCGAGAGTGCTGTGAAGGTCTTACTGATCTTCCACCTATCGTATGTCAGACTTTATATCTCAAGAAGCAGCTACTGTAGAGCTATTTGCAAATTTAATAGGTGTTTTGTGCGCCCGGAAAGGTCTGACTAGATTTCACTATCAATTAGGTACCGTGTAATAGATTCATAGACCACACAATGCTGTATTCTAGCAGAGTTCAATTATCGTCAATTTATGGTGAATACAGTGAGTGGGCCGCTATATTTCTCATGTTACTTGTTCGATATATTCCGCTCACTCACTTCTTGCACGAGCACGATATCGAATGAGCCATTTTCATATCTAATATCAGATTCTCGATAGATAGTGCTCTATTACAGCGAAATCCCAGCGAGAACATTGGTAGACCCTCGGGCTGAACTGAATATTTCATCCGAATATCTCCGTTGTAGAATTTCGAAATAGTCCGGCTTAGAAAGCTCTCGCTGCCTTTATTTACTCTCAAGCCTTGATTAGAGAAAGGGTTATTGAAGTTGCAGAGCGCTGTATCGGACTAGAGGTCGTCGCAGCTACAGCAAATCCGACTACGGCTAATCTGAAATTCAGGAATGATAATGGGAATTCTCATCTTACTCGATGGACGGACAGAGATGAGACAGAAGAGTGCCACAGCTCTGCTACCCCCGGTCTGTTTGTGATGTTCCATTAATTTGGCTGGCATTTTTTCCTCCGTTTCTTTGGAATGGATTTCACAAGGACAGAAAAAATCACGATGTAATGACGACGGAGAGTTCGGTAGGGTGAATCAAAAAGTAACAATTAAACTATTGAATCGTTTATCCATCACAGAAGGCTCCTGGTCAAAAAAGAGAAACTCGTTGAGAATTGCCAGCGAGCATGAAAACAATGGAAAAACGAGTTGTTTTTTGAGTACCTACATACATAGATTGGGAAATGTTTTTTTTTCGATTCATTCAGTGCAGAAAGAAACGATATTTGGAATAGCAGGTCTGTTTTCTCCCATGAATGAATATTTTTCTAATTGTGAATGGAATATTTCAATAGAATAGGCTACTAACCCTTTGTATTCCAGGAGTTACCTTCTCCACATCAATACTATTGTGAGACAATGCTCAACTCTTCTTCACTCCGTTTCGACTGTATTGCCGTTCAAGGATCGAATCACTTGATTAACAAGTGTAGATCAATGAAAAGATATAAAAAGAAATAGTAGATAAAAATAAAGACAATAATAACATTTATTACACCTTCTTCAAGAACGGTGATGATTTCATATAATACAGGCTTCTTCTTTAATATCTAATATAGCTATTTTCCGAAATCATAAATTTAAATCTCACATGAAAATATATTATTGTTCATCTCTTATCTATTTCAATTATAAATAGAATGTATCAATTTTCAGCTCTTCCACGTGCATAGCTATGTACAAAGGATTCTCTACTCACATCAATCCAAATCACTGAATTGGAGTATCGAATTTGAACCTGGTTATTCTCGAAAACTTTTTTTTGTTTGATCACTATTATAAGTCAATGATTTTGTCAAGGAACACTCACTTTGATTTTTATGAATAATAATTATGATATTTCAACAGAATTCTAATTTCCACCTCGAAATATGGTTAGGAAAAAGCAGTGAGGTGGATCTGAATGTCAGCAATACAAAAATATTTTTCAAAGTTTTATAGTTTTGAGGCAAACAATAATTCTTTCTATAAGATTCAAAATATTATTGTGTTTCCAAACGTCCGGTATCTATTATAAAACTTTTTGATTCTTGCTTTGTTAGCCTCTATTGTCCAGCCACTCCTCAAAAAACCTCGTTTTCATTATTACCTACGAAGACGATTAAAAATTATAACATGAAAAATTGATATACGAAGTCTTTTTTCCGCTTTTGAGATTTGGAAACTGATTATTTGAATTGAATGGTAATCTTGGGGAAAAAGGATATAAAATATTTTCGAAATCTAAAAATATTCAATTTTTTCGTGTTCTATTTAGAAAGGATTTGTTGGATCAATTGTATGAAGTCTTTTGAATGTTTCGGAAGAACAAGGAAAATTCAAATGGAAGTTGAAAGAGATTATACCCGCGACCCGCGACCTTTCTCGTTTAAGGATATGTATTTGAATTTTCCTTTGAAATGTTTCTAGATGATATAACAGAGAGAATAAATTCTGCTCTTATTTTGACAGAGATGGAATTTTTAATGGCTGATTGCGAATAGAAAGGCACGGTCTTATTTGGGCTACCTGTTTTCCTTATGGTGACCTTTCTTTATCCCTAAACAAGAACACAAGTTGATCCCCTCCATCTGTTTGATCTTTCTGCTATTTTCCAATTTCTTTCCCGTTCAGTTATCTTCGAAAATCGTGTCGGTGCCATTGAAGACACTCAGAATTCGAACTAAACGAATCAAATTCCTTTCACTCTCCATTCCCCATCGTCGCATACAATAGCAACAGTTGTCTGAGCTGCACACGATCGGATCGTTCTCTCATTTTAGTCTTCCTTGCTTTATTTTTCTTAATCTCTTTCTTTTCTTTTTGCTCCTCCTCATCCCTTTTTGTCTGCTCTACACGTCTTATCATCTTATTTCTCCTTTGTCTCGTCTTATTTTCCTTTATTCTGGTCTTCTCTCTCTTTCCATTCCTCTTCCTCAATCGATCTTCGTCTTTGACCCTTCCTAACAAAATTTCAATCCTCCAGCTGCACATTTCCTTCTACACTATGAAAAAACTGCCTGCCGTCTTATTCATTTTTTTTCTTCTTCATCTAGTTATCTATCTTCTCATCCTCTTGTCGTTTCCCTGTCATAACCAGCTCTTTCTTTTTTCTTTCCTCTCAACATTTCGCATTTCAAGATTTTCTTTTTCACTACGAAGAAAACCACCAGCCGTTTAATTTGTCTTCTCTATCCTGTTCATCGAAATGGATGAGTGTAAATGGGAACGATATCATCATTACATATATATTATAATCAAATTGCATACCATCATATTCATTTTCTGAATAATAATTATTGATTTTGTACTATATAAAATTCATTGAATAGTTTGCAGCATTATTTATTAGAAGAAAATAGAATCAAAAATATTTTTTTGAGAAAAAATGTACGTTCATAGCAAATTATAGTCCTAAGAGCAGTCTCTTGCTATAATTGCTATTTGGTAAATATGCCAAAGCCAGAAGCAAATATTATTTTATCTCTAGTATTCCACAATGAAGAAGGTTCTTGTAACCATTTATATAATGAATAACACTAACTGTTTGGCTGTTTGGATGTGAATGGTCCAGGGATGCCCATAAGGATGTGGGTCTTGATGGGAATTCCAGGAGTTGAAAAAAATCTTGAAGATCCCAAAAAAGTACGAAAGTTTCACGTGACGACCGCTCACTTTTTTCCGCGAAGGGCTCCGAATCTAGAGGGGAGAGCTGAATTTTCATGGAAATCATGAAGCTGAACTTTCTAATTGAGGAGGAGGTAACCACAGTGGCAAGAAAAGAAATTATCTTTTTTGAGGGTTGGTTCAAAATCGAATCTTGAGAAGTTCAATTTCTATAAGGGGGGGGGGCTTGTACTTATAATTAGGATAAGTAGTAAAGGTGAGCAACCATGTGTCAAGTGAAGTACTGGCTCGTTTTTGATTTACAAAATAAATCAACCATGGTTTCTAAGCAAAACAGTAAAGTAAAGCCATTCTTCAATGTTTTATTACAAGTTAGAAAGTAAAATTACGAGTGAGTTTTATTTGCAAGTGAAGGGAGCACTCTTCGCTGCACAAGTCTATTCAGTCTAGTATCGTTGAAAAGCTTTTCATTTTATGTTTTGTAACATCTATAAATTTGTTAATAATTGCATGTCTTCTTCTCCATCCTCCTTTTCTCTTTCCTCCCATCCTCCTCCTTCTACTTCTACTCCTCCTCATCCTCCTCCTCCTTCTTCTTCTTCTCTTATCGTTCTTGTCCTTTCACACCTCCTCATCACTTGGTTTTATTTGTTCTGTCTTCAATCCCACTGAGACGGTTCTCCGTCTAGCCTACTCTTTTTAGAGTAGAGTGGGTCAGGTTGCCTTTTTCAATTAACAGCAAGCGTTTTCTGTGCAAAATGTTTCGTGTAGGTGTGAGAGGGTGGGGTAAGCTATCTTACAGAAGTGTGTTAAATTGTTTCAGCCTTTCTACAAAAACAGTGCTTTAAAAGAGTGTGCTTAGTAGAGTTTTTATTCTTTCGACTGGAGAATACTACTTATAATGAAAAAATATTAATAGATTCACGATATCAATTTATATCATCATATCTCATAACTTTATATCTATGATAGGATGGGATAGGTAATTTAATCATTGTTCTTCTACAATAAAAGCCGAGGGAAACTTAAAACACCCTCTTCTTCTTACCAACAAATTATACATTTATAAACAAAGTGTTTAAGACTCGTAATGATACAGCGAGAGTACATGTAATGTACATGTAGTGTACTCTCACGATAAAATTGACGGGAGAAGCTGATTTTCATTGCACAGTATCTTTTCTTTTTTAACTATCATCAGTTCTATGAGTTCTATTACTATAGCCTTTGAAAGTGATTATTGAAAAATCATTTCCTTTTGCTCTTAGCTTCATTAGAATGAGGTGTCTAGTATAGTCTTATACAATATATTGTGCAATTCACTTACATCGCTGTTGCCAACATATTTTCTTATCCCCTGCTCCTGTCCATTTATTTATTTATTCATCTAGTCTTCTAGTCATGGATAATAATATTATTCTACTTTTATGAAGAGGCACAAAACGTTTATTCGCTTGTATTAGCATGGACCCCATCCTACACAATTTATCAGTAGTATTAGAACAATATGATGGAACTCGTAATTTCACAAAATAACACCACTATTACTTGGAGAATGCTGTGCAGTGTTTAAGAGAAGATTGAAACAAATTAGAAATAGGCCTACTTTGGTCAATTTCCATGATGAGTTTCTCTGCTCTTTTCTTAATTCACTAATGCGCAGCTAACGCACTGTATTGTAAAAATTCTGAAGCAAGGAAAATTACTTGGACTTTTTCCAATCGATCGTACAAATGGATAAATGTGCTGGAAGAGCGTAACATGGAAACAAAGCGTATTGGGTAAGCGACGGCAGGGAGGGTGGAGGGTGGTACCGTTGGCCTTATCCCATTCGTAAACTTTCAATGTGAAGGAGCTGCTTTGTTTGAACTTTACTTCTATTTAACTCAACTTCTATGGTACGCTATTTCCGTACATCTAATTCGTTATTCCATTATCTTATTATTTCTCACTTCATTCTTATCCTCCGTTATTGTGTTGGATGAATATTCAACGACTCCAAAGCTAGAACAAAAATACAACTGGAATAATGTTTTCTTCAAGTTTATTGTGATAATACTGCTAGTGGTTGATAATATGGATTTAGCTTCAAGATTGATATTAAACGATAAAATTTTCCCAAGAATCGAGACATTTTTCTCTGAAAATGTTAAAAAAAATCAATAATTCTTGTGATTTGATGAGCTCGCTTCGCCCGCCTTCACTATCTAGCCAGGCGGATTTGACCCCTGGACCCAGGAATATCGAGACCCATTGAAAACCTGCAGGATCGTTTTGTACCCCTGGGGATTCATTAATTTTAACTATTTTAAAACCAAACCCATTGCCCTCCACAGTTTTTTGGTTTTTGAAACTCAGATTTCAAGCAATACTTTGGGAGCCCTCAAGTTGAACGCACACATCTACAGACAAACGTAGAAAAAATCAAACGTCTGCATGCAGACGTGAGCAGACATCACATAATATACAGACGACGATCATCTGTATGCGTTGCAACATTCTATCACCTTGAAAGGGATTTTTCCTCCGTCTGTCTGCTGCTGTGTGCGTATGCTTCTCGCCTTTCTATATTCTGTAGACCCCGCTTTCTCTGAAGTTATCATATGAACTTGAATTCCAATTATTTTTCTTTCAAAAATTTGAAAATTAATAAATCGTCAAACACTCAGTCTAAGTTTAAAGATCATTTCGAACCAGTTTTATCAGTCCACACTCTCTCATGTCCTGAACCTGTCCTATTTGTCGTTTACTGTGCTCCTGAGACAGCTTCGAATTGCATTGAAAACGTTAGGAGACTAGAAATACGCTTACTGAATATAGGCTACACGTATTCAGTGTAGTCTCAGAAACTCGGTTATCTCAATAAGTGAGCCAAGGAATATATTTTATAATATTCGCCAAGACTCTTCACTCTCATTGATCCCTCTCTTCGCCAAGAGTCAGGGTGTTAATAGTGGTTTCTGTAATGTTTGGTTCACCAAATACGAGGGCGAGGGTCACTCAAATGGTAATGCAGATAACAGCTTACAAAAACGAATAATACTAACGTAACTAGCACTTGGCGGGAGACTCAAGTGATTCATATTTCTGAGTCTATAACTAACTGACACTTATTGATAACAATTAATAATTAACAATTATTTAACAATCAATATCCTAGCTTGACAACAATTTATTATTGGCGATCTGGCCGCACCGATCGCAAGCAGTTCAGCTCTGTGAAAGTTAACCCCCTTCCGATTATTTGTTTCTTATGAGATGTGATCGTTGGTTGGAATACAAATGGCACTCGTGGATTCCTGAGTAGCATAAAACACTTCTTTTATTTTTTTATCAAAGAAGTTAAATTATTCAATCTCGAAAACGTATATACCAACACATTAGAAGGCTATAGATTAGAAAACAGATGGACTGTTCAGATAGATGTCCAAATAGACTGTTCAGTGTACACTGTATATCTGAGAAAACTTAATGTTTCAATAGTATGTATTTATTTCTCCAATCAAAGAAGTTGAATTATTCAATCTCTCGCTAGATCTCAAAAACGTATATACCAACACTTTTAGTAGGCTATGAACTGTACCGATTAGAAAACAGATAGACTGTATAAGGATAGATGTTCGGATAGACTTACAGTGTACACTGTATAATATACAGTGTAAATACATACAATAATAGTAATTTCTTTCAATTTTCAAACTTTCCTAATTAAATCTTGAAGGCAGAATATAGAACTAGTAAAGAAAAAAGCTGGTACTTACTACTATAGTGAGGTCCACGTCATAATGGCAGTGTTTGATTAGCAATCGTATTGCTATCCTTGTCTATCATTCAACAAAGCAGATAGCGCTATCTCTTTCTCGGTTTGCTCTGTTGCCAGATTGTCTTATAACAATGTAGAATTAATAATTAATTGACAAAATATTTCATCTTGATTATGAAAATTCATTATGAAATTATTGGAAAATATAATAAATTTCTTGCTTAATAAAATATAATTGATTATTTTAAACGAGAATGAACAATTAATATTACATCAATAAACCTGTATCAGCTACCGTATATGGAAGGCATTGACAAGACAGAGGAACGGCAACGTTAATATTGAATGAAAAAGACTAAAAAATTGTCAAAAAACCACTGATTTATTGATAGTAGAAAGACCGGTTTCGGTTATTACACCATTTTTTAAAAAAAAAAGAAAAAGGCAACGTTAATATTACATCAATAAACCAGTAACAGCTATCGTCTATAGAAGGCATTGATAAGACAGAGGATCGGCAACGTTGTTCTGCTATCTTTCTCCACTACCATTATAACGTGGACCTCACTATAGTACTTTTACTTTACTAGTACATACTGAAAACATTGAAGAATTCAATGACTCAATTATTTTGTCGTGGAGCTGCTCCAACAGCATTATTTACTGTACTGAAACAGCACTTGATACATGTACTCTCAATAGCCACCGAAACAGTGCTGTTAAGAATGAAACGCGTACTTCCGCATTTCGAGTCTTGAATTATTCCCTCACTGTGCAAATAAATGGCAACGTGTGAATGCAGATTTATATACCACCTATAGAAATTTGTCAGCGCGGTAAATCGTCGTGAAAGGAAGAGTCGAGTAAACCAAGCTTGCTTGTTGCGTCGCGCAATCCATCTCGCTCCATGGTGGGGTGGGGGGGGGGATTTGCTTACTCGTGCTCTGCTGAAGAAGCTGTAGAAATTTCCATTAATCAGTCGTTTCTGAGGATGCCTCCCCCTTATGGCAAGAAATGTGTGACTATCACTGCCACAGGTGGTGGGTCTTATTGGCTGCAGACTGCTACAGTCTAAAGGCGGATTCCCACATTAGTGAACGTGTCCGGTATAGTGCAAATATCATAACCATGATCAAATAAAAACACACATATATTGTCAAATTTTACAGTTTTATATGGTACAGGACCATGGTTTCGTGACAAATACAGGGTGTTTCAGAAGTAGTGTCGAACATTTTAGGGTATTGTTCCTGGATGATGGGAGACTACAAATGTCGTATTTGAAGTGTCCAAAACTCAGCGGTTATCCTTGTAGCTGCCATTTTGTTTTTTTTTTCACTTAGGATTTTTTATCTCAAGAACGAAATGTTGTATTGATCTGAAATTTGGCATGAATATTCATGCTATAAAGACTCAACTTTAAAAAATAAAATAAAAAATTTCAATGTACATATTCAAAATGGTGGCCATTTTTAAATTTTGAAGGCAAATTTCACAAAAACCGGTCACTTAACAGAAAATTTACATGAGACAAAAATGTTAGCAAATTTTATCAAGAACTCAAGGATATCTTAATTATTAAGATTGGTCGAAGAGAAATTGATTCTTTTCGTACTGCATAAATGCACAAGACAACAAGATTATCTTCAAGAAAAGCATTCAGCTGTATGGCCATATAAAGCCATACCGAGTTTTAAAGCTTCATCATAAATACAATTCGAATTAGAAATTTAATATTGATGTTTAAATAGTGAAAAGTGGTCATGCATGCAGTACGAAAAGAATTAATTTCCCTGTTATTCTTTGACCAATCTTAATAAATAACGTATCCTTGAAATCTTGAATAAATTTTCCAACTTTTTTGTGTCTTGTGAATTTTCTGTAAAGTGAACGGTTTTCATGAAATTCGCCATCAAAAATTTAAAATGGCCACCATTTTGAATATGTTCATTGAAAATTTTTTATTCTATTTTTTAAAGTTGAGTCTTTATAGCATAAATATGCATGTCAAATTTCAAATCAATACAACATTTCGTTCTTGAGATAAAAATTCCTAACTGAAAAAAACAAAATGGCAGCTATAAGGATAACCGCTGAGTTTTGGACACTTCAAATACGACATTTGTAGTCTCCTATAATCCAGAAACAATACCCTAAAATGTTCAACACTACTTCTGAAACAGCCTGTAGAACTGTAGAATTTTACAATATGTGTGTTTTTATTCCATTATGGAACGGTTCTACAACATTGACAATGACTCAGTCGTATTTTCATAGCCATGAGTTCTAATGCACTTCATTCGTACTCGATCGACCGGGTTAAGTGAAAATAGTCCCACATATCAATCAGTGAACATGTTCGGTGTAGTGAGAATATTATTCCCATAAGTCGGTCGGGCTGAGTATGAATAGTCACATTAGAGCTCGTGGGAATCATATTTCCACTGTACCAGATACTTACACTGATACTGATATGTGTGAACCAAGCTTGATAGTGAACTCAAAAAATACTAACTTTGCCTCATTTGAATAACAATTGAACTAACTCGTATGATTATTTTCTATGATAAAGTAATGGGGCTACTAAAATTGTTTAATTACTATAGAAATAACTAGTACCCTTTTCAAACTTTTATATATAGGCTAAACACTACTAGTTTCAGCACTCATGCCATTTTCAAGTATCATTTTTTGAAAATGAATTATAATTTTCCAGTAAACAAATATTATATTCGTTGTTGGTTATCCGTCTTGTTTTCACCAATATTATTACTATTGTATTTTGTTAACTTGAAAGTGAAAAAACACTCACATTGTTTGGTGTGGCGATGACCGTTGACCGTGCTGGAGTTTCCAAACAGAAACTGTTGAGAATGTGCAACACAAACACGAAACGGTTGTCGCCACACCAAACAATGTGAATGTTTTTTCACTTTAATATAAACAAAATACAATAGTAAAAATATTATATCTTCTTTAGCTGCTGGCTCATTTTAGAGAGAACAAAATTCAAATCTACAAGCTGATGACAAAAATAAAAGATAATTTATTTCAATAGGTACCTCATAGTGCACTAATGAATGATGCTTTTAGAAAAACGTTCCCAAAAACTCAATTCAACCTAAGTTTTAGATCTAAGAATAAAGCATTCAATATGATTCAAAAGCTTTGTGAGATAAATGATCAATATAATATGCAATGTCTAATAGAAAACTTGACTGAAAGGATGACCTACTGAAATCTTAAAGAATTTTAAATAGGCCTATAACCAGCCTCGGTAAATTTAGAATCTATATGCAAAATTTCAAGTTGATCAGTCCACAAGTTCAGACTTGCATCATCAATTAATTCCTGAATTTCCTATCCCGTACGTTTATAAGCCAATTCGATCCTCTATTATATAATAGATTATAGATAAGCATGACTAGTTTCGAGCATTTATGCCACATTTTAAGTATCTAAAATTGCCTAAGTAATCTTGGCACTTGAAAATGGCAGAAGTGCTCGAAACTAGTCGTGTTGATATAAAAATATAACAAAAGGGTAATAGTAATTTTCTATAATTAAACATTTAAGTAGCTCTACTAAAATACTTCTTTATAATTCAACTATATAACTTCTCCAACTTGAGAAATAGCATTTTCTATCATATTTGATATAATATCTCAATAATCACTGAAGATACACACATTAGTTCAATACTTGAATTTATCAACAAATAATATCATACATAGAGTACAAACATGCACGTTGAAATTGACACCAAGTCCGGAAGCACTCTACCTCCACATAGTGAGAAATAGTTATTAGCTATTATATAAAAAATTAGACTGCTATTTCGTGTCAAAGATATGAAAAGTTATCTTTAACAAGCAGTTCGTAATGGAAAGTGGAATCGGAGAGCATTAATTATGATTTAATTATTAAAGAAATTAATAGTACCCTTTCTATACTTTCTTACATAAACATCACTAGTTTCGAGTACCTACTCATGCCAATTTGAAAAAGGCATATAACGTCTATAATTTTTTAATACTCTTTTCCAAATATTGTATTGTTTGCTCTATTCAATAAATAAATAATATTATTAAATGTATTTTGACACTTGAAAATGGCAATCAAATGAATAACTTGATAAGTGCTCGAAACTAGTTGTGTTTATGTGAGAAAGTATAAAGAGGGTACAAGTAATTTCTGTAATAGTTGAAATACTCTATTAGAGCATTATATTATGTTATCTTACGTAACCTAAACCTTTAATGTGGATATCACCGTTCAAAAGATAGATCCATGAATTTAAGACTTTTGAAATAAAATACTGTACTCTCAGTTCATTAATTTATTGAAAAAATAACTCAAACAAGTAACAATAACAATACATTAATTAAGTGTGAAGAATAACAACTGTGCGTAATTAAACAGAGAAAAAAAACAAACTATGACATCTTATGAGGAATATTTTAAATAAATTAAGTATGTAGCTTAGTCTGAAATCTAGTAATGGTAAGTTAAATTGGTTGATTAATTTTTAAACTGAAGTCTAAATGGAGTTAAGCTAGAATTGGAAGTTATGTTATCTTATGTTACCTTCCATTATATTTCCATATACATAACACACGCATAAGTGAAAATTTAATGTGCGTGTCACCGTTAAAAAATATATAATTTAATTTGAGACTTTTAAAATGATATACTGTACTCTCGGTTCATTAATTTATTGGAGAAATAATTGAAACTAGTAATTATTTTACACACTTAATACAAGTAAAACACTTTTACACAGTTACACACTCAATAAATTGAAACAAGGAACAATATTGTACACACTTAATACATTGATAAAGTGTGAACAGTAACAAGTGTGTGTAATTGAACACAGGGGTGCCCACAGCATTTTTTGATGTCGCAAGAGGCAAAATTTTGGGGGGGGATTTAAAAAAAAAGGTAAGTGGAGGGGGGACTTTTCCAATATTCAGTTTCTAACTGCCTATCCAAGAATTTAAGTACCTAAATATATGCCAAATGGGGGGGGGTTTCGCGACATGGTCAATGGGGGGTTGGGCACCCCTCATTGAACAGAAAAGAAAAAAAACTATAACATCTAATGAGGAATATTTGAAATAAATTAAGTAAGTAGCTTAATCTGAAATCTAGTAATGATTAAGCTAGAATTGAAAGTTGAAAAAAGTTAACGTTTTTAATTGATTTTGAACTGAGAAATAGAACGTAGAAAAAACGGCATCAAATTCTGAAAACGTTCAGAAAAAGTATGCGAACCCTGCTCTTATGGCCTCGACAAATAAGCCAACAGTGTAGTATTTCATTATTTGAAAGAATGTAGTGAGGCCGCCCTGACCCTCACCATTGTTGTCGGCATTGTTCGCATTGCGGTCCTGAGCACTGGTGAAAGCGCGCCAGTATGTCAGTTGGGGACTAGTAGCAGGTCTGTTCATTGTAGCACCGAAGACAGGGGCCGGCATCTGCGGAGTCATGCGGATCGGCGGGTTCTCTAAGAACTGAGTGCGATTCTCTGCTTGGCGAATGACGTCTGGGGCGTCTACCATCGGGTAAAGACGGCGAAACATTTCCCTCGTCGACATAATCCGGCGCGGCGGAATCGTCGACGGAAGCTGGCAGTCGTCAGGATTCATCTGAAAAATCAATCAAGAAATCACAAATACAATGAATGAATAAAAACTAAGAAAATCATAAAAAATTGTGAGTAATGAATGTAGGAAACGTAACGTCAGTAGAAATATACAGTCATTCATGATTTCACGATCAAACCGGAGTAATGATATAATTTATAATATCCATGTGTATCATTATGTTCTAAATGTATCATTTTGGTGATTGTATATTTGTATTACTGAATAACTCAGTAATCGTTGCAATAAAATAATCCATCGAGCCGAAAAGGAAAAGTCAGAGAAACCGTGATAAGTTAGAGGTTGTAGATACTTTCTATTTATTTTTTATAAGCTGATATTTGTTTAACAGTTTGATGAATTTACCAAATCCAAAAGCTACATGAACATTGTTATCAATTGGACGTATGTGATGGAATATCAATCATCGAATGAATAATGTGCAATCATTTTGTAAGAAAAAATACAATCATCTCTGTAACTACAGTACGGAACGTGTTTCTTCTAGGTAACTTGTTCAATATTTTTACTACGAATGAGCTTACTGTGTGAATAATGATGAAGTTTGTATGAAATTTAAAATATTTTTAGAACTTAATAAGTATGGTATAAATCAACTTACATTCGAACAAAAGTTGTCTTAGTATGAAGAAAAACAATGTTGGATTTTATCTCCGAAGTCCCACTATTTGAATTGCTCAAAGCACACAGTCTCTCTCAGCAACAATGCACCATCAAATAGGAAACATAAAATATTAACAAAATATTGTCTATCGAAATAATCCATTTGAATAGCGAAAATGGTTGTAAATAATTCCGAATACGAATTAAAAATAAATATTTATTTAATATTAATAATTTATGATACAGATCCCCACTGTTTACAAAGTAAAATTACGTTGAAATACCGTATTAGGTCTATAAATTTGATGCAAATATTTGACTGTTAGGTTAGTTCAGTTGGTAGTAAAAGTGTATTTACCGTATTTTCAGTTGTATTTACCGTAAGCGTATACGTTGACTTTCACTGTCAAGACAGATGGCATCAATCCTATTAATTACAGCCTACTAAAAGATCACTTGTCGATTGAATCCTTATTATTTAAAAATTCGAAGTAGAAATATTGGAACTCAACGTTTTGAATAACTTTTCCTTCTAAATACAGGTAGGCTACCGTACCCGTAAGAATCTGATTTTAATACCTTTGTCAAAAACTTTGAAGTTATCTGTCTCATAACCCTTATCAGAGATGGTCTTACTGCAGAATTATCAGCTAATAATTTTCTCAGTTAATGAATATCTTCGGTACTTTCAAATTAATCGATTCTTAATATAATCATTGTTTTCCCAATAGCTTTAAACCAAACATTTTATAGGTTATTGGTGCTGATCACATACTTTTACGGCGTTTTATAAATATTTATGTTTCGAATATGAAGGGATTTAGCCGACCTAGCTATGTCAACTTGAAATCTTAATTGTCATATTATTTGTGTTATTTCGTTGATAGTATTATGTAAACTTGGCACACTACCGGTATAATGTTATGTTACCGGTGCCAAACTGGAATTTGTTAAGAATTGCTGTTAGAATAGACTTCATATTCTATCATGATAGGTCTAATAAACATCAATTACAAAAAATGCTACTCTATTGTTGTACTTATTAGATAAGCTAATAGCTTGTGTTGAAGAGTTTAGCCCCGGTTAATCGTACGTCGATTAAATTTAACCTTAATAATTAGCGGATTCAATGACGTGAATGATCTCAAATCATTCCAGATTAACTTTTCTTCTTTCTCGCTTTTAACAACTGTTAACTTTTTCAAAATCAGAACTAGTAGCCTAATCATGATGGAGAAGATGACAGAAGAAAGTTGCTGATGAATCTGGATAAATAATAATCTACGTTAATCCCAATCAAGTCAATTCTTTAATCCATGTATCAGGTAGGCTACCTCACTAACCTAACCTGATACGCGTAATCAATTACATCTATTATTATGTGATTTCGCAACAAAACTACATCTGCAAACCTCTGAGGGAATGTTGTTTTTTATGAGATACTTTTTACATTCTCAATATTCACTGAGGAGTAGGCTACAGTAGAAATTCGTTAATCCGTACGTCCGCATGCCATTGAATCAAAATGGGCGAACGACTGACAAACCCTCAGGGCGGGCTGACTATGCTATCTATGCGGGCTAACTATGCTATCAAATTTTAATGGTTTTTTATTAACATATTTCATTTTTCCTGAAAATTTATTTTGCTTCTTGAAATAAATTGGAAACGATTCATTTGAGTGAAACTCACTTTAATTCCATCCAACCAATTCTGATAGGTAGTTTTTAGTGAATCACAGAACTGTATTCTACTGATTATACACAGTACCGGTATACGAAGATACACAGGATTCTCTCAAGGGAAGAGTCCTCAGCCATCAAACCCATTTATTACAGCCTACAAGTGGGTTACTTATCGATTATTTAAATCCTTATTCGCACACCATTAACTGGGATCCCCACAAAAGTAGTGTCAAACAATTTCTATCTTTTTTTGACACGGCTCTCATGAATTTATCAATTCTATTGTTCAAAAACCCTCACCCAAATTTCTATTTTTTTTTATCTCTTCTCTCAACACTATTAAAAAACTGGGAAAAAAACTTGTTGACCCGAGGAAATCCCCCCACCCATCCAGTATATACACCTCTGTGCGATAAGTTTCTCATATAAAATAAGTTGCAACTTACTGTAGTAGAGGCAATGAGACATGGAACATTGTGAGACAGTCTGTTTATAGTTGTTTGACAGGTCCTGCACTCTACCTGCAATAGCTTGAAGCTTATCTCCATGACCCAACACACATGCTAGTCTGGTAAAATTATACATACGCTTAAGGCTGACAATTTATAAACATTGATATAGATAGGCTAATAAAAGGGTGCTATAAGATTTATTTTGTTTTATTAATTTAAAAGTAGCCCATGTCAATAAGTGTTTTATAGATAGGCTATTATAGAGGAGTTTATGATTTTGACTGCAGTGAAACCCAATTCATTACTTTTATTTTATAAATCTCCAGTACAAAGGAAAACTTTAATTATGTAAGAAAAATTGGATTCATAAGAATACATCTATAGAGGGAATCATTGAAGTTTTAATGACATTAAAATTTGTACAGTAAAAATTGGTGAAAATCGACATAAATGCAATGGCGCCCGTTTAACTGTTTTTCAAAATTCAAAACTCTTTGATATATTGGCACTTGATATTCAATTTGTGTCAAAAGAATATTGAAGTTTCGATTCTATTATAAATAAAAGGAAAATAATTTAATATTGCTTATAAAATCATAAATGTGCATCAGAAAACTGAAGAATAGAAATATTCTCATTCACCAATAAATTATAAATAGGAAATTACATTTAGAGCTTGTCATTAATTCATGTAGTTATTACATTGAACAATAAACCCACTGAATTTATGTTATATTCAACTTTCATATAAAATTTTCATCAGTAAACAAGTATTCAACTGAAAAATATTAATCTTCTTAAAAAAATATAGTAATAGCAGTTATAAATAATATTAAATGTAATCTATGAATTAATAATATTCACTTATAAATACTCTAAAATCAACAGAAAGAAGTGCGAATAAAATCCTTGTTCAGATTTTCTGATTTTTTCAAATTGGTGTGTAACAATACAGTAGAAATTATTAATTAAATAGCTTCGTGCATACCGTGATAGAAAGTCAAATAAGTTAATTCAATTATTAAAGAATTATGTTGTTCAATATCACTTGAATGGTCATAGCTTGTTGGAATGGAACAAATTAATATATTAATAGAATATCAAAAAAATAAAACAACTTCAATAAATAATAATTGATTAAAAATTTAATATTTATTTAAAATATCGCATGCCAAATAAATCTTATAGACAAAATCAAATCACATAGTTTTTCTTGCACTTAAAATTTATCTTTTGTTTATTAATTTCAAGTCTGTCTTTCATAAACAGTCTTTCACAACTTGTACTATTTGATCAAAACGTTATGGATCTCATTCTGATTTGAAGCAAATATCTGTAAGATCAAAGTCATCTCTCCGTCTAATCAAGCACAAAATAATATCACCTCATACTGCTTGGTTGGATACTTTCTAATTATCATTCTAGACACTTATGTGCTCAAAAAGTATGTAACTTAAATGATAAAATTATTAGTAAAGTCGGATATACTTTCCATTACTAAGCTATATTGAAGAGAGCATCTGTACATATTACAGATACAGTATATACATATTAATAAATTGTCAATTATTATAAATTCACATTATTTATTTGTAAACTATATAAGTATTTATTCGTTTCTTTATGACTCGTGATACAATGATCTTGAAAAAACAACAGACTCATCAAAACTGTTTGTCCTTCTAATTTTAATATTATCATAGATTATGTTTTCATTTAATCAATTTGATTTACCATCTCACTTTAAAAATATATTATAAATAAACTGGAAATTTCCAATTAAGTTGGATTAGAAACTTAGTCAGAATAAAACGTTGCAATCAACGTTAACAAAATACCAAATTTTAGGTAAATAGCATGAAATTCAAAAATTTTATAAAACTTTCCTTGCACTTGACAAGATTTCTACTACCTCATAATTCCCAACAATTGGATAAAATGGAATATTTTCCTAGTAGTGATAGGGAGAAGAACACAAGGATGTGAGATGGATATATTGTATTTTTTCTAGTACAGCTGTACATCAATTCAGTTTCATAATTTAACAGTAACAGTATTACATTTCAATATAGTTCATTAATTTTTTCTAACATTTATTTATTCCTCATAAATTACAAAATAAATCAATAAACCATACAAATATACAATGCAATAATTAAATTAATGTACAAAATAAAATATTAGGAACTACTTCCCCAAAAGAACAAGCTTGAGCTTGCCATTTTTGTTTATTTTACTGTCAATTTACTAATTAACAGTGAATTACTATTACTATTTCTGTGGTGTTTATCTTGTTTAATTTACACTTTTTCCGTGTAAGTTATTCAATTACCGTATTTAACTTACTCATTGATGTTGTTTATTATCATTAGGCATATCTATTGATTGTGTTTTCATAATTTATTCTACATTTACTTATCATTGTTTTTGTTTATGATTATTCATCTTTATTGATTAAGTGTTTTTATATGTTGATTGAATATATACATATATTATTCTTTATTTAATAATATTAATTTATTTATATTATTCTTAACACCCTCAGAATTGAATAAATAAATAGTTCATTACCCCAAACAATACCAAACATTAATACATTTACAGTTCAATCTTTTTAAAAGATGGCACTATTATTGATTCAAATGGAATTAGTACGGTAGTTAGTTTACTAGTATGTTCATATCTTCCTCTGATAGCATACCAATAAAGCTGTGGTAGCCTCATGCTCGTTATAAATTCTTCCAGATATGGACTGACAGCTATTGTAGCAGCAATCACCCTGAATTTTTGAAAATTAAAAATTGATGTCTTGGTAAATAATAATAATTAATACATTATTTATAATTATTTGACCAGCATACAAAATTACACCTTCTTCAGATGTTCCAATATAAAATACTTGAATTAAAATAACATTGAACAAATATTCATATCACATTAAATTCGAGTTTCATAGATTGGAACCATCCAGAGGTTCCCAAACGGGCCGCGGCGCCCGGGGGAGCTGCGAGCTAGTGCCTGGTGCGCCACCGTTGTCTATCAAAGAGTCACACTACATAGCGAATCAGTCAGTGTTGATAAACGTTTTCTCCTTAAACTGGCGTTCCTAACAGATATTTTTCAACGTTTGAACATTCTGAACAAGTCTTATCAGGCGGGGAACAATACGGATATTTTTCAATTGACTAGTAAAGTTGAAGGTTGAAGCATTCAAGAAGAAGCTTATGCTTTGGTAAAACAGTTTGAAGAATGGAGATTATTCGATGTTTTTAACTTTGCACCAGTCTCTTGAAGAAAGCAGTCTCACCTTGAAAGAAGAAGAAGAAAACATTTTGGCTCAGTTCTTATATCTGGAGTACAGAGTTAATTTGAAGTCTACCTGCCAAAAGATGAAATAAAAGCGCAGCAGTGGATGAACGACCCTTTTCAAACTGAAACGCCTCAAAACTTCAGCAAGAAGCAGAACAGCTGATTGAAATTTTAAGGGTCTTGTCATTGAAATCAAAATTTCAATGTCCCAATCTCTGTTTGAGTTTTGGTTTGGCTTTCATTGGGCTTTGTTTGCCGTTATTCCATTTGCAAGTTCTTACCTTTGCGAATGTGGTTTTCCGCTGTTGCAGTCATAAAATCCAAATATAGAGCAAGGCTCTTAACATTAAAAAGGAAATTCGGGTTGCTATAGGAAAATTTACTCCCAGGTTCAATGAACTTATAAAAGCCAAACAAGTGCATCCTTCCCATTAAATAAGACTCATGACTGTTCATGGCTCATGACTGCTGCCATGGACTTTGCTAATTTAAGTGTAACATTTTCCAAGTAAGCACTTCATTTATATTTATATCTTGAAATTTTTAAAAAAGGGAGCCATGTTTTTACTATGGTTGTTTCAAGTTGTTTTTTCTCTGCAATAATTCAATTACAATACAACTATTGTGTGTTTATGTTGTTTATCAAATCCTTAGACATGTGTTGTTGAAAAATAGTAACAATCTTATTTACTACAATGTTATGTAAAGTATATTAACAAAAACTATTAAGAATAAAACTAAAAGTTTGATTATAATAAATAATGCAATGCAAAACAAATGAATTATACTAGGTGCGCCACCAAGCGTACTCAATCTGTAATCAAAGGGAGCCGTGGGTCAAAAAAGTTTTGGAACCTCTGCACCCTTTCTAATGTGGCACTAAATTTAAAACCCAGCTACCAGTTTTTTCATCACATCATTGAAAAAGTCACATTGTTTGTATGAGTTTTATACAAAGCTATGCTTCTGGGTTTGCCATGTTCTATAAAATACGATATAAATGCATTATTTTTAATTAGTAGTACAGTAAAAAAGTTTTTGCTTCTTATTCAGAAGGACAGTGGATCAAATCATACTTGGAGAAATTCTTCCACTAATAATTTTGAGCTTGAATTAATGATATTTCAATTTTTGTTGTACAAAATGATACATTTATTATATTTCTAACTAACTTATCTCATTCAATTCTTTGATCGAGAAATTTTCAATATCCAGACTGAATTTCACAAATGCTTTACTTTTATGCTATACAAGTTGATATGTAGTAATAAAGTATTATAGTTTCAGGATCGATTTCTATAAATTTATGTGAAAATACTTGAGGACTGAAAATTTTGTGAATTGAAGAACTACAAAACTTAACATATTCCGGACTATGTGTTTTCTAAATTTGGGAGAGGAATAGCACAAGGTTACCTTATTTTTCCTCTCCCTTTCATTTTGATAATGTACTTATTGTATAAATGAATAAAGAATGTTGCTGCTCATCTCAAAAATAGAACCCAGGATGTATTTATAATCTGTTTCTGTTTTGGTGCGACTCAGGGGTACTGGGTACTATGCATTTTGATATAAAAGTTCGTTGTTGCTCTGCCTTTCAATTTTGTACTTGGCTTTCATCTTCATCTTTTTGGGGACGTCTTCACATTGACAGAATTGATTCTTTTCTTGGCGTTGCTTTTCATTCTCTCTTTTTGGATATACCTCCTCCTTCACCACCTACACTTTCTCCTTTTCCTTCTACTCCTCATCCCCCTCTTCGTCTAGCAGCACCGTTGATGTCGACTCTCATTCAAGCACTGAATGAAACTCAATTTACAGCTCTCTATCATTCTATCTCAGCAGCATTTCTGTTGCTCAGAAAGTTTTGTTTGCTTTTGGTTAGTTAATTTTTGCCGCGCTCCGTAACTGACTTTTCACCAACGGATGTTGGTACTGTAGTCGTGAATGAGAGCGGATGAAAAGTGTGCAATCTAATAACGCGGCAGATCCCTTCGAGTGTTTTCCCCAGCGCGTGAGTTTTTCAATAGCTGTTTGCCAAGTTTTCCTTTTGTAACAGCCGCGATTGGCGTTTGTGCTGATGTTCGACACGGCTTTTTGTAGTAGTTTTGCGTTTCTCAGACTTTTCGGCCGGTCTCGGACTTTCACCACAAACACAAACTTAAAATTCACACTTTTTGCAGCAAGTACTGTACCTACTTGGAAGAATTGTTCTTTCTTCTTGAAGCTTGAAAGCATTTCAAAGCTTCACATGTCCGCTATTCACTTTTAAGCTCATCCTTCTCAGTTCTCAAATTATTCCCGTCTCCCATGTTCCATGACAATGAATTTATGTTCCATGAATTTCCTCTTTCATGCACTTCTCGGCTCTAACTCACCTCACAAAATCTTTTATTCGTATTTTCAATAAACATTCCTGATAAATAAATACCGTTTCAAATAAAACAAACCATTCAATTAAATTATAACTTTGACAAGAGTTTATGAGCTGCATAACACTTTCCTCTGAGGGTGATTAATTTTAATAGAGCTACCGGTGAGCTGAAAGCATATAACTTTTACTCATCATGAATGAGTTGGTAATATTATTGAGTAGTGTGGCACAACACATTACATTCAACTCTCCCAACATATTTTTAAATGAAGAAAAACCGGTTCCCTTTTCACATTTTCATTCCATTGTATTATCTGACTTTTTCTTATCTCAAAATATGAAGAAAAATTCACTTGTTCAGAGCTACTTGTATTCACATAAAAATTAAAAATCAAAATATCCTTTTTCAACTATTTTTTTAATTGTTTGTTTTCTATGAAACTAAGAAATAACCAAGATCATAATTCAGGACGGAAAAGGGGGTTGAGGAGTAGAAGGAGAAGAATGATGGGGAGAAAGTATGTTGTGAAGGAGAATATATTGTTATATATATATATTGTATTGAATCTTATAAGAGGCTGAAACAGAATCTAAAGTCGTCATATTATTCTATACTCCATTTATTTTATTAATGAATCTTCATTAATGAAGATGCTCTTATTCCAATTCAGATTGACAGTAGAAAGAAAATTGCCCCGCACAATTTTTTTTATTTTTTGTAGGATGTAGGATTATGTATATGCTCCTTAGTAAGCTCATCTTCTTCATTACAAAAATATTTACTGATGACTATCATTACCAATAATAAGCATTTTTGTTTAGATTAATAATCTCTTATATTTCACTAAAAGACTATGTTTCAGATAAACTGACAAAATGTAATCAAAATGAATTATGTTACCTTGGATATCGTTGGAAAGCAATGAAAGGCATAATATCACCATAAAGATAAGTAGGCAATAAATAATCAGGCTGTTACAAGATAGGAGAATTACAGAAATTAGAGTGTTCTACACAAATCATTTCGCGATTAAATCTTATGTAACTAACAGCTCGTAGATAGTCATTTAACATTATAGCTTTTTCTAAATTTTCCTAGAAAATGAAATTCATGTAACTGAAATCTGATCATTTTGTAGGAAGTACGTTTTGAAACTGTGTTCATCCTGGATTAGAATTGATCAACAAAGAATTGGTACAAAGAGGATACAAACTCAAATATCATATTCTACTTTTTAATGCGGTACAACCAAAGAGTATAGAATGTTGACCTAGGGTGACTAAATGTCACAAGTCACAAGCCATGTTCTCGAGCAGTCAGCTTTAATGTTGAGAGAAAATTGGCATCGCTAAGTTTATATCAACACCGAGACCAATTTCAAGGTTTTTTCATATTTCAGCTTCAAAATGATATTACTAGTGAGCCCCCCCGGGCTGGAGAATTCGCCGCAGTATTTTGTCAGCTGTTGAAAGCAGTGGAAAGTAAAGAGAAATTGTTCAAGTTGCATTTAGCTATAAATTGCATGGAATTAATTATCCAGCTGATTTGTGATTTGAAATAAATCTCGTTCGCCAACGAGCTTGATCTGTTAAATGGTTCAAAAAATATGTGTGTTGAAAATGACAATTGGTTGATGACAGCATTGAAAAGATATCATTTAATATACACACAAATCCACGAACGGACAACGTTTCGAGTCTCATATCAAAAGTATGAACTCGCTACGCTCGTTTAATAAAATGAAACTTTTTGTAAGTCAGTCTCGTTCTTCCTATATAAGTCAAGGTGCTTACTATTAATAATATAAACTCTGATGGTTCAATCACTGGAAAAAGCTTGAAATTGCAGCCGAGATTTTTCTCATGACTGAGCCATCTGGATGCTAGATGCTCATAAACCTTGACATATTAAATAAATGAATATTATAAGATATTCATATCATAATATGCCAACCTCCTTAATACGACAGCAGACGTCTCGTTAATAGTTTTTACTATGTTTCATCCTACAATATAGTACAATCGTGGAGAAATATAACATAGTGAATCATATTGTCATCGGCACAACCCACTAGTTGATATGCTGTGAATTCTATACAATTATTTCATTCATTCATTCAATGATACACAGAACACTAATTCATTAAAATGATTGGACAAGGACCAACAGGCACAGCCCAAAACTCTTCCTTCCCCGAAGTTTGATTCATACACTATAGTCCACAAAGTGGGTTATGTTCCAAACACTTCATTTATTTTATTATTGATTCATGCAATAATTACATCATCAAAAAATCATAAACCTAAATCATCATCATCAAATTTAATTCCGGTTTCAGTGCAAACATTTTAAAACAGAGAATTGTAAATTCAGACTGTGTTATGTTAAATTTAGATTTCATTTAATGTATGATATCCTAATGTATAATATGGTCTAAATTATAATATTCCGTCTAATCTGTAATGTATGATTTATGCTGTTCACTCTATCTATACTGATATTCTGCCTGTATGATTGGTGTTCCAGGAAAGTTTCGCAAAGAGTTTCAACGTGCATTCGGAAACGTGTTCAAGCGCAAGCCTAGCCAGCGCACCACTCGCCGCGGAGAAAGCACCTTGGGTTGCCGTTACACCACCATGTCTGCAGGCACTCACACCACTCCCAAGACCGAGATCGTCCAGCTGAATACCACCGTCGTCACCATCAATGAAATCCCGGAACAGTCTGCCCGTGCCACTGCCCCTGCCACTGCACCTGCCACTGCCACTGCCACTGCCCCTACCACCGCCCCTGCCACTGCCCCTCGCACTGCTGCTGTAGCCTTGAACCGCGCCCACCGAGCCCTCTGCCGCCAAGACATAAGCCCTCGCCAGGGACGCATCCAGAGAATCGGCCTGGTAGGTCCGACCCTACCCATAATCATGGTAGATATCTCAAAATTATTCTTAGAGAAAGATAAGTTCAATGTTATCCGACATTTGAAATCCTGTTGCGTATTTTGAAATAGCAATTCACTTCAAGGACTGGTAAGAGACTTCTGAGTTTAATTTTGCAGTGATTTAGTAGTTTAATAGTTTAGTTCATTTAGTAGTTTTGCGGCCAGATTGATGCAGGGAAACGGGAAATTCTGAAGTAATGTCATTTCCACGATGAAACTAATGAATAGCTTATGAAATTGCATGCATTCATTATGATTCATTTCTATGGTACAAAAATCAAAATGTTCAAAAGATTCCCTGTACTTTTCAAGATGACATCAGAGATTCAAAAATGACATTTAGATGTGCTCTCATTGGTTGCTCACAGCCTGTTATGGAGACTCTGGAATGACAGTGTAGCAAATCTTGGGGAACAAGATAATATTGTTTTCCTTCTGTTTATGCACCTTGCATTTCTAAATAAGATAGAGATTATATAGATAAGATATGAGTGAGATATACTCATGAACTCATATATGTGGTAATTCTGTCAAAATATTCTCTGTGTGCGGCAGTTATACCACCATTTTTATAAAATGCTCTCACCGCTATTGCACTTTCCACCCCAATCCAATGACCCATGATTACTAATTGGCAATGCGTTCACGTCAATTATTGTACAAAATTCCGTTCAACTGCAGACTCTACATTGTTGCAACTATAACATTCAAAATTTTCCGTTTCCCTGAGCCACATTGTGTGAGCAAGTTTGCATATTCTTAGAGGAAGATTATGATCAAATATCTAATACCAAACCACCTTAATTATTTTCTCTCACTAACGCCACTATTTACACTCGTCTATGTGTCTATGTCACATGTGCGCTTTACACTAATTGTTTGAAACAGGAGATCCCGTTATTCTCCATTCTCCAATCTTTCTAATTTTTATTTGATTTGATTTTTAATTGTTTGAAGTAAGACCACCGTGCTGTGCTTTACACCAGAACGAACAAAAAATACTCTTCTCAACTTGCATTACTTTCACGTACTGTTGGGAAAGAGAGACAGAGGGAAACAGAGAGTATTCAAGTGTACTTTAAGTGCAAGAGCATGGATATTGGGTCCATGATATGCATAAGATATGCAAAAGGTTTTTCAACAAGAAATGCTTGTTATCAATACTCCGCCCTTCTTATTTTGACAATGGAAGTATTCGTATCTCGTCCTAGTTACGTGGACGTAGGCATCTAACTCAGAGAAAAAAACTTCAAACAATTACACCTTATGAAAATTTTGCCGATAAAATCAATGAAAATAATAAGTTTGTGTCTACAGACTACAGAGAATAAAATATTGCACAAAGTATACTTGAACACGTGATTTTAAAGTTAGAAGGGGTAATTTTGGTTAATTGAGGGATAGTACACCGTTTCTGATTCATAGATCGGTGATCTCATTCATTATTAGCGTGGATCATTTGACTTTGACAAAGACATGTCTAGTGATTCAATAGTCACTTCCAATGTTCTGATAATAAAGTAGCCAGTGAGTATAGAATGTAATACTCACTGAATGTAGCTATATTAGAAAGAATTCAAGAATATTTTGTAAAATCAGTGTGTTTGGAATATTTGTTGAAAACTAGATTTTTTCTTGTACTACAGAAGAGTCTTTAGTATATCAATTGATAACTGAATGATTATTAAATCTCTTCTTTAATATTGATTCATACATTATATTATGATCGATAATAACAGTCCATTTCTTGAATCTATCCTCTTAAGACTTTAAAAATCACGTGCATATTTTGTGGAATATCTTAATAACAACTACAAATTATGTAAGCGTGCTCTATAAGTTGCATATAGTTTCTTCTATTATTATTACTACTTATCAGTTTTATTTATTATTGTTATTGGAGAAGCTTTTACGTGAAGTAAAACCATTCGTGAGTGATTATCTATATTGGAAATATGGCTGATTACAAGAAACTAAATGACAACTGGTATTTTTCCAATAAAATTTGTTGTTTGTCTTTGCATTGTTATGGTACTGGGGTCACTTTGAGACATAGTGTATCGATGAAGATACCAGGTCATCCTCCGACACATGGGATACTGGATTACTAGATCCCCAGGAGGATTCCAAGATACAGAGTACATCAGGCCTGGAATTTGATATTTTGCCATCTTCTACCTTATAAATAATGTATTCTATGACTCTCTTTTTCTCTTTCCTCTTTTTCCCACTGCAACTTTTTCTTTTCTTCATTTCATTTTTCTCTTCTATTTCATCCTCTTGCTATTTCAATCCCATTTTTCACATGTTCCTTTCATAAAATTTGTCTTACTGTTTCTCTCTTCCATTGAATTATAATTTGTTTTTTGTTCTCGTCATTTCCCTTCTTCAGTTTTCATCCTTTCCTCCTCTCCATTCAAATCATTCTTCTCATCCATTTTTACAATAATTATTCTGCATTTTTCTCCTCCATCACCCCTCCTGTCAAAGCTTCTCTCATCTTCTCTGATCATTTCATGTTTCAGCATTCAACATTTCAACTGTAACCTGTAACTATATTCACTCACTATTCCCTCATAACCAAGTACGTGGCTATAATATATATTTTTATTTATTTTACCTTCTCTAAAGTTTCTTTCTGTTCCCTTACCTTTTCTCTGAACTCTAATCATCCCTGCAAGTTGTCTCTCTTTGTTTACTTCTTTCCCAATACAGAATTTGTATTCCCTTCGTTTGTTTGCTTTAACATCGGCTATGTAAAGATTACATTTACATCATTCACAAACACTTAATTATTTACTTTCACAAGAGTTTAAAAACATGTATAAGTATTACAACAAAAACTTTTTTCAGACAGAATCCTCAAGTTCTCCATTATCAATCTACTGATTCCCATGAATTTCTCATTATTCCTTTCTTGATCTCATTTCAAAACTGTAATATTGTTGTTCTTATAATAAATCGTAGTTTACTGAAAAGTCTCACAATGAAAAATAATTATGTTGATTGGTTAGGCTGGCAGTCCTGAAAATTCAAATGACTATCTAGTCCTATAGATTTTCATGATCTCATTAGGTGGAGTAGACGATTCATAACCTAAACAAAGAAAGTGACCATTGATTGAAACGTAGGTTCGCTGAAATCCAACAATAGACTGTAGGAGCGAGATTTGACAGTGCATTAAATAAGTTAAAAATCAGACAGCTTCACAGAGTGTGATCACATTGAACGCGTATATGTGCAAGTGCAAGCTTGGTTATGCATGACCAACACGTACATTTAACGCTTGCACTTGCTGGTTGCGTTCAGCATCAGCAGTTGAGCACTTTTCAAATGTTGTTTTTCGGCTCATGCATGATCTGACGTGTACTTGCATATTTACGCATTCAATGTGATCACACCCTTATTCATCTTGAAGCTCTAAACAATTGCACTGTTGAGACCGAATGTTGAGAATGATTCTCTTGCCAAAAATAGCATTGGTTTTAGTAATTGAAAGACAGTGCTGAAAATTGCACTTGGGTAGTGTGGTGCAGTACTGAATACAGTATTCTGTGGCCATACGGTAGTTCCATATTCCCATATCAATCTCCACGATAGCATTTGCTTTATAAATAAGTCATGCTCTAGAGTGAAAATTCCAATAATAATTACAGATTAACTCTCCTTGTAGTCGTATGTTTTTGCATGAACCTGTTAATGAAATTGATTTAACAAGTATTAGTGTAAGGTTGATGCGTAATTAACCAATAATTTCCGAAAAAATGAATTCATTCTTCCCAACTCTCGCTACAGCGTTAGTGTTGCAAGAATAAGTAGTATCTGATGTGATATCTGAGTATTATTCTGAGTTGTCTCCAGCTAACCGTTAGATGTTCTAACGGAATCTTTTTTTCGAGAACCGTAATCGTGGACGTATAGAGGAAGATACGCACATTCTTTCTACTGTTCTAATTCGAGTCTGATTATTGTAATATTGTGCCTCATACATAGAAAATTGTAGATTTCTTGAATGTAAACAACTAATTAGTAAATAAATAACATCTCTGTCACAAAAGAAGATAGATTATGATGATGATGATTTTTCAGTTCAGCTTTTGACTAAAGAAACTTTGCAACTCTTGAGAAAATAAAAACTGGAATGTAAAAAGTGTAGTTTAATAGTGATTATGAAACAATAGAAGCTTTTGCTTTATTATTATTGTACTGTATTTTGCATGACGTGAATTAACTAAACGTTTGGCGTAAAATTCAGGGCTGAATGTAGATGAGCACAATTCTATGAAGACAGTAGTAGGCCTATTAACTTATATGTTATGTATTGCACGTGAGTGCTGTGAGACGAGGTTGTTGGCGATTGAATGTGCCGGTCGGTTAAGAAGCAATTGGAAATACCTTACATTTTTCGTTTTTCTCTCCTGATCATTTTGATTATATACTTTTTGTGAAAATGAAGAATCATTCTAAAGTTATGTTGAATTCTTAACTCAAAGTAACCTTAATTTAGACGAAAATATTAAGACGAAGTTCATCAAAATGTAGAATAAAATAGAATTGTTAACTTCGTCTGTAGAACAATACCGGTACTAATTTCATACTAACAACTGAACAATCAGAACACATTGATTGTCTTTGTCTTTTCTTGAATAAAACATCCACTAACGCTTACAAAATTAATGTCAAGTTGAAGTGGAAGTAAATCAGCTTAGATATGGATGGAACGCCTAGTAATAGTATCTTAAACTGACTTATTATGCAACTTACTTTCTGGCTATTAGAATTGTTGAGCTCTTTTGATCGTTCTTGAAGCTCAATATATATCGTTTTCGACAAATTTTGTGCAAGCTGTCTTTGACATAGGTCAAATCATACACGTGTGTACGGTTAAATAGAAATTTGTCCTTGCAAATAATAATTCCATACGAGTTCCCAGTTGAAGCGAATCTTTTGTACTCCAAATGATTTGAAGCTCTTAAATTGAGCAACTGTTATGATGTACCGGTACTGTATGTGCTTGAAGATAAGCTTATTAGACTGAGGGCGCATGTTGAGTTCGGTCTCACTCTCTCTCTCTTTTCATCTGCCTCGTTATTCTCGCCCCGAGCTGTTCCATTCTCAGGTAGCTGGTAAATGATTTATGTCATGTGGCGCTTTTGCAGTTCAATCATGAACAGGACTCGTCAACATGGCACCACTTTCAACATTTTTATTTGACAGAATTCAAAAATAAATCTCGACCCGATCCTGTGAAATTGAACTGCTACTGATTGACTTACTCTTTATTGCTTGACATACTCTGTTACTGACAATGTACTTTCAAAGTAATGTAACACAAATTTCAATTTTTCACTTTACAAGCCTTTCATTGATGTATTTGAAGTGTGTCAGACTGGCATAAACTGTGCACTATTTGGTCTCTTCATCGAGAAAATTTTCAATGTTTTTTATCTCCAAGCCCAATGAAGCTTTGCAAAAAAATATCTTTAACCAAGCACGCTGCAATAAGTGATTTCCGTAGTTAAACATTCCCGTTATTGACAGCAAATTCATTATTTATCAGATGGATGACTGTAGGCCAACTACAAAAACCGCTCAGTTGAAATTATTACTGGTATTATCAGGGAGACTAGATTTCAAACCCAATTGAGGTTAGAATTTTCACTAGCATCAAGCTATATCAAATTAATATATCATATTAGAAATCTTAACAATTAAAACAAAACCCGAGCTCGATTATTTGAATATTTTCTCCATTCTCTTGCCTTGATTTTTTACTATTAGTTACCGATATTTGAATAGATTTTTCTAGTATTTTGATTGAATGAATATTTAATCACAGAGAATCATCACTAGCACCCCTATTATATTTCCTATAAAAAACACTTGGCTATGCTACTCATATTATTATCAATGTCTCACATCTTTCAATAGAGTCCATCAAAAAATGAATTCATATAAACTTAATCCTTCATTTAAAAAAAACTATAGACATTGGTATCCTTCAATCTTCTCACTAAAATCACATTTTCAACTGGGAAAATAATCAATGATTATTAGAAATTAAGTATTGAGGAAATAACTATTCGTTTGGGCTACCTCAGTAGCTTATTTCTTTCTCAGTAACATCACAAACGACTTTTAGAATAACTATTCTCATTGTTCATTTTGTGTTTGATATAAAATATAATAAAAGTGCTACCGTAGTGATTCTATGTAATTCGATTTCTACATATTTAGAGAAGAAGCATCCTTTACTCAGGCATGTCAAAAACATTATATTTCTGTATGAAAAGTAAGTAGGAATGAAATCAATACACATCATAATATTATATCGTTAGAGCTTTTCTAAAATCGAATTAGAATCAAAACTCTGATTGCAGTGTTGAATTTATTGATCACGTCAATCCGCAAACAATAGACCTAGTTTTTTTAGTATGTAGTTTTGTTTGTGATTTGAGATTTTTATAATGTTTTGCTGTCTCTAGGAGGAAAAGGGGTGCATTTTTGAAATGCGCAACATCACTGAGGAACAACAGGACGCCGACCTTGAAGAAATCGTCATCGACCGTGGTTAAATCTTCAAACGACAATGAATTCAATCAATCTTCAACATTTCGCGAGAGGAAAATATAATATCTTAATTTTTCTTCAGAACTTGAACCAGAAATTTATTGTCAAACACAAGGATGTAGATCTATATTTCTTGTACTTAACATCACTTCGCTCATTTTGCCAAACTAATTTTCAAATATAGGCTCCATTTAGCAAAATGTTTGCAAATTTTCTAACTATTTTATGAGGATTAGCTTAAAACTAAACAGAACTGAAATTTTAAGGCTGATAATTACAGTAATCGAACATTAACAACCAACATTTTAATAATTCACGAGTGTCAAATTACATATTTACGGCTCATAGCTCTTCATTCCCAAATAGAAATTGATAGTAATAACTGAAATGAGTAGTAGGATTAAAGCTATTTCAGTAAATTTATTCATTCGCCATGTCAAATATGGTTCGAATGGGATGTCATTTCAGTTGTGGACAATCATCAACATTCAGAGAGTCTCAACTTGACCAGATTCGAGTTTGTAGATCATCGACACCTATCCACTAGAACCATTAAGCTATAGCCGAGCTTCCAGCTAGAATAATAACGGATCAATTTAGCTCCAGATTCATAAAATTAGAGCCTTCAGCATTGATCTACCAAATTTAATCTGAAAATCCATCATACAATCATCAACAGCCTACTGAATTATCGCTGTTTCATTTATTCATGGCCGCTGATTTATTTTTTCATTAAATTTTGACAAAATGTCTTGTAAAAAACAGAGCCAATCACAGTTTCAACAACTGAGACTAAATTCAAAATTGCAAGCCTATAAGAAGATTAGTATCCTCTTGCTACTGCTATACTCTTAAAATTCCTTTTATCGTAAAACCTCCACTGGTTTCAGTCTGTTGTGTCAAACTTTCCTGGTACCACTGAAAGAGTATCTCTGTAAATAATATTATAATCATGAATGTTTCAGAATTAGAAATCAGAATCAGTATTGTACTTGAATAATATCTAATCATTTTCAATGTTTTCTTTATTGAATGTTAAGCTTTCCTTCAAGATCTAATGGAAGATTTCTTATTTCGACTACCACTTTGATAAATATAAACAGTTCTATGTCTGATACCCTTCGGAGAACATTGCTCCAGTTCCAACTTGTTGCTATAATATATCTTGATATTTCATTTCTCAATGTATATATATCTTATTGTCTATTAAATAACAAGTCTATGTGTTGAATTTATTCAATAGTAACGTATTATGAATTTAAAAAGGTAGATAGTAGTAACCGTACATTGCTAGTCATGTATGGAGTCCAAATTGGCGCTTGAAATATCGCCAATAGTGTACCCATCCTTTAGTGCAGTTCACATTGTCTATTGAACAACAAGCCTATGTTTACAAGTCTAAGTGTTAAATTTATTCAATGGTAACGTATTATGAATTTATTAAACAGGTAGATAGTAGTAACCGTACATTGCTAGTCACGTATGTAGCGCTTGAAATATCGCTAATATTGTTCCCATCCTTGAGTGCAGTTTATATTGTCTATTAAACAAAAAATATATATGTTGTTTACAAGTCTATGTGTTGAATTTATTCGATAGTAACGTATTATGAATTTAAACAGGTAGATAGTAGTAAGCGTACATTGCTAGTCACATATGGAGTCCCAATTGGCGCTTGAAATATCGCCAATAGTGTACCCATCCTTGGGCGTAGTTTATATTGTCTATTAAAGAAAAAGTCTGTATGTTGTTTACAATTCTAAGTGTTAAATTTATTCAATAGTAACGTATTATGAATTTAAACAGGTAGATAGTAGTAACAGTACATTGCTAGTCACATATGGAGTCCCAATTGGCGCTTGAAATATCGCCAATAGTGTACCCATCCTTTAGTGCAGTTGATTAAGATGTTGAGTGTTAATATAAATATATATGTAAAAAATGTGTTGTATTAAATTGCTGTTAGCAATAAGTATGACATCGCATATAAATCATCTAAATCATGTCATCAAAATCATGTTGCATTTAAAATTACTGCACATTCATTAAACTGATTCAATTTATTCAAATGGAGGAATATTACATTGCGGCCACCCCAGACAATTCGTCTGCTAAGTATATTATTGAATTGTCTATTTCAAATTGTTCCCTAAGAAGAATATATTTCGCGATAAACTGTATTGGATTTGACGTTAACGTTCTTTAATTCAACCCAATCGTTGCACTAGGTGTCATCACCTCACACTCCAAAAACCACTTCATCGAACTGCTATTTTAAAATCAAATCAAATAGTTTTATTATTTGTTCTTGAGCTAATACTCATACAAGCTATACATGACTAAGCTTTTGTCCTGTTTGTTCTAATGTAAATTTCATTTATCTGCGTTGCATTCATTATTATTCACTTAAATTGATATTCTCATTCTTATTTCTATTTATTTATTTTATTTGCTCCAATCTTTATTTCATTAATCTCATTACTTTCTAGTTTGGCCGAGGTGCTGCCGGACAAGAATAGCAGGCCTAGCGTCCCAACAACCCAAGGTGCTAGAGTGGTAGAACCCCACCGAAAATCCGGGTTCCTTTATATCCATAATCCTCAATATTCTACATCCTTACCCCTCAACTAGCCTTAATATCCTCCTCTTGTACCTGACATATTTTCCACTTCCCTGTAAATTCTGCAGATTGAATTCATCCATATCACCCATCATTTTCATTTTCAGCATGAATTTTCACAAATATGTTTTATTATTTTAATTATAATAAAAGTGTTATTATGTTGTTTATTATTACCAATGTCTGCCATAGGTCTTGTCAGACCTGACAATGTAAGATCCTGTAATCTAATAATATTACTAAATTTTCAAGAACAAAAATTTTCAAGCCTATGATGTAACATTGAGTTACTTATCTAGCAGATTTCAAAGCAGCAACTACTGGATCAAAAAACAAAACACATTTCGACAATGAAAAACAAAGATTGATCAATACATTTTTCATTGATTATGTCCAATTTCTCATAGTCTCAGTTCGCTTTATTCATCTCATATCAATCATTTCAATCGTTTTGATAGGTAGGCTCATACATGTAAGTTAATATGAGTATCTAGAAATTGGACATTTATTCAATCATTAATAAAAACCTCATCTGAAAATACTCATCATCTGTATGTAGATAATCATAAAAATAGTGTGTATTGAATCATATGAGATTATTCATACTGCAGAGGTATGTTTAATTTTTTCATTGTTGTTTTCAATGAATTGAACAAGTAGTAGTTGGCCTATTTAAATATTGAATTATTATAAATGTCTGTGTTGTTTATATGAATATTTTAATGGAACTTGGAGTAATAAATGTACAATTCAAATGTGTTACCGTACATTAAACTAATCTATCATGGTCCTAGGACTTTTGTAGACTCCACCAAATGAATAATTTTTTTTAAACCGCATTTTTCAAAGCAGTTGTAATTCAAAACAAATTTTGCGATTGCCGGTACGAGATACCAGTTTAAAAAAACAGTATGGAATGTGTATTTCAAAAGAAGCTTTTCCCTTAAAAGTGGTGAGTAATAAAATGAGGGAGTCAGTAACTTATAGAATGACTTGAAAAATTCTCAAGTTACCATATTAGGCTGAACCATAAATTCAGAATTCAGTTTTCAGATGAAAATTCCTGGGATCATATAGGTTGCTACTACGGTCTGTATAAATAGATGATTAAGAACTGTGTTTTGTATTTATCAATATTTGTATTCGTGTAATCAGATATAAGGTACTACATGTAACCTGAGAGGCCGCTGACCCGCAAAGTAAAACGCATAATTCTATATGGCTACGTGTTAATTGTTGTAATTCAAAATATAAATGTTTACTTGTTGTATGTATTAAAAATCTTCAAGTGGAGAGATAGTAACTGATATGTAAGATAAATGTTGATGTTTGTCAAAATTTATTTAAAAGAAACAGAATTTATTGATTGTTTTTGAGTAATCAAACAATCGGCCATCGGTGCATAGTTACCATTATTAATCGATGTTTACGCACTTCTCAAAAGAAGCTGATTCTTATTCTTAAATATAAGTCATATGGTAGTTGATGGTTAGGAGATAGATTAAATGTTGACCCTTTTCATTGATCCCAATGCTTATAAGTGATACATACGAACTCATATTGTCACTGCCACTCTACATTGGATGATGGCATCTGTTTTATGGAAATTATGAGTAGTACTTACAGTATAGAAAAAGCTGAATTATATGCATGAATATACATTAAAATGTATGAATGGATTATAAAAGCGATTTTCTCATATTATACGACTTCTAACATTCATAAAACTAGTCGAAGGTCTTGAAAGTTATGGTTATACTACATGATTGGTGTGATTTAGCATAATCAAGTTCCAACTTGAGTTGGCAGTTGGATTTTACTGGGTCGAAACGAATAGTAATTTGAAGGCAGATTGGTGGTGATGATATTTGATTGTACTCACTACATGTGTATAAACCGCTATCACCTCTTCATATTCAATGTTGACACTCTGTTATTAAATTGTATTGCATGTTATGTCAAAGAATGTTAATGATAAGTTGGGATGAGCTCAAGAACATCTCATGTCGTATACTGAAAATGTAATAGTAAGTATTTTCCTTGGTACAATACTTAAGGCTCTTGCACTCTGTACCAACAAGGTAAATTCCAAGCCTGTATAAGTACCGGTAGTGCTCAAGGAATTGATAGGTGAAACAAAATCTCGCCAATTCAAAATGAATTTCTATATTCATAGTAGTTATTGTACACTTTGACATTAAGCAAAATTTCATTGTATTTTTCGTATTTATCTATGTGATATAGACCTATTACCGTATATGTTTTTTATGCATATCTACTTGACTGTTTATGAGACTTAATCGTTGGTGGAATATAATTATATTATGAGTAGATGTAGATGATATAGTCAGTGTTTTTTCTCAATATAGAACAAAATAATAGCTATTTATGTAATAAGAGCGTAGAGAGCGACTTTATTGCTTGAGCAAAGCAGTTATCGCGCAACACATAGTGGAGCGCGATAATTTTGTGAAAACAATGAAAAAGTTTCACGCTCGAGTTACATACAAGTTTTTTCTACAACTGCTGTATGGGACTACAAACCAATAGATACAGAAATATACCTATATATTGTCTCCATAGATGAGGTTATGAACCTTAGCCATCAGGAACTTTGATAACTATATCGTATCATATTAGTCCAGTCAACAAAGGGTTATAGAAGGAAAAGTTTGGAAAGCAATTTTTGAACCCGCAGTTCTGTTTAGGATAGTAAAGACGTAAGCAATTCATAACTGCCCATCCCTACCATCTGTGCTTAGGGGGTTGGCAGGTGGTACATAAGTACCATCTATTGGTTTCTCACATATAACTCGAAAACTATTAATCTTACGGACATGACTATTTCATACAAAATTGAAATTTACATAATGTCCGACAATATTGATTGATAGCAACCATTTCTATATCTTCCATTGTTTTCGAGATATTCGCTCTTGAAGGTGTGACATTTTGAAAAGAAACACGTTTGCCTCCAATTGTTTCCTATTTTTGCGCTTATAACTATTAAAAAATCTATGGAAAATATCAATGCAGATTATGAGTTTATAGAGCATCAAATTCTCTTCAATTTTATGTATAATTTCACAAGTTTCCCAACCACTGTTGCAACAGCTTCAGTATTGAGTGTGAAATCTTCAGTTTCGCATCAATAGACAAATAATTGACAGAGAAAACTGAAGGGAATGTTTCAAACACAATTTTCGACTTTGCAGCTTTGTTGGGACTAGTAAATAGCTGAACATGTCAAAAGGCCTCATCCCTACCTCTTGTGCTAAAGGGATTAGGGTGGACTACAAGTTACATTTTACAATTTTTTTGCTTATAAATACGCTAATATCTTGGGAACAATGCATTCAATCGACATGATTAGTATTCGAAAATAAAGCTTGATAGATTCTCTACCATTTTTTATCAGTAGAGTTTTTAGTGACTCCAACAGTTTTCGAGATATTAGCTCTTGAAAGTGTAAAATTGTTAAAATTTAGGTTTTTATCCATTTTCTATGCTTTTTCAGAGCATATAACGTGCTAATATGCAATTCATCGTAAAAATGGATGCTAATCGTAGGTACTTTAGTGGAGCATTAAAATCTCTTTAAACTGATGTATTACTCCATTATTTCATGTTTCCCTTTCATTAATATAGCAGTGTCAATGTGGGGGGGTGAAATTTTATATTTCGCAACATTTGAACATTTGACATTGAAATTTCTGGAAAACAATTTTTGACAGCTCAATTGGGACTACTAAGAAGGTAAACATAACAAAAGTGCGCATCTCTAGCCCATCTGTTAAGGTGTGTTCACATAGAGCAACTAAGTTGCAGTACATCAGGTAGAAATCTACAAAAAAATACACCTCTGGTTCTAGTGAACTGTGCTGTAGTCAGCAACTTAGATCAAAGGCGGTTTTCAAAGAATAGCTGTAAGGAAAGGCCATTCATTCCTTTCAAACAGAGACAGCATCTTTGTATCTTGCAGTTGAGAGAGCAGATTTGCATTTCAATATACTATACGATATGTAGCTTAAATTTTGTTGTAGGAGAAAAAAATCAAATTTCTTGAGATTCAGTATGGAAAGCAGAATGTGATAACATTTTGAGAAATTCAAAAAATATCTCAAATTACATGCTCTGAAAATTTTTGTTGGAGAAGATTTCCCCTACCATTGTTCTACGGTCCCAAACTTTGTTGAGATGTATTATTGTCTACTGGGGGTAGAATCGTGCTTTTCATATTTCACTGCAAGCAACAGTTGCAGGTTGCAGTGAATCCAGTAGATAGGAAACGCTTGTTTTCTATTCCTCACAGAAAAAGTTCCTCACGTAAAAACACCCTTAAAGGTGTGGAACCGCCAAGTTGACACTTATTGCTGAGTTGAAAACGTCATCCCCCTCACATTGAAACTGCTATAAAAATAAAAGGAGAACATGAGATATTGGAATAATACATCAGATTAAAGAGATTTTAATGCTCTAGGGTGTGTTAACATGAGCAATTTCTTGATACAACTTATTCTGTGAGGAATAGAAGATAAGCGTTTCCTATCTACTGGACTCACTGCAACTTGCAACTGTTCTGTTTTATAGAATGACTGCAGTGAAACATGAAAAGCACGATTCTTCCCCCAGTAGACAATAATACATCTCAACAAAGTTTGGGACCGTAGAACAATGGTAGGAGAAATCTTCCCCAACACAAATTTTCAGAGCATGAAATTTGAGATATTTGAATTTCTTGAAATGCTACCACATTCTGCTTCTCATACTGAATCACAAGAAATTAAATTTTTTCTCCTACAACAAAATTAAATTTGAGCTATATATTGTATAATTTATTGATATGCAAATCTGCTCTCAACTGCAAGATACAAAGAAGCTCAAAGAAGCTCTGTTTGAAACGAATGAATGGCCTTTCCTTACAGCTATTCTTTGAAAACCGGCATTGAACCAAGCTGCTCTAGTGAGCCAGGGATGTAATTTTTGTATATTTTTACCTGCTTTTCCACGACTTAGTTGCTGTATGTGAACACATCCCTTCAAACCTACGATAAGCATTCATTTTTACGATGAATTGTTGTAGTTATAAGCCCTGAAAAAGCAAAAAAAAAATGGATGAAAACCTCTTATTTTAACAATTTTACACTTTCAAAAGCTAATATCTCAAAAACTGTTGAAAATTCCACAAACCTTTACTGATCAAAAATTGTAGAGTATCGATCAAGCTTCACATATTTCGTGAACAGTTATAAATTCAGTTGAATGCATTGTTCCAAAGATATATAAGCGTATAAGCAAAAAAATTGAAAATGCAACATTTAAACCACCCTCATCCCCTTAGCACAAGGGGTAGGGATGAGGACTTTATATACGATCACCTATTAACTAGTCCCAACAAAGCTGCAAAGTCGAAATTGTTTTCGAAACATTCCCTCCAAATTTCTTTGTCAATTATTGGTCTATTGTTGCAAAACTGAAGATTTCACACTCAATACTAAAGCTGCTGCAACAGTGGTTAGGAAACTTGTGAAATTATACATAAAATTGAAGAGAATTCGATGCTCTATAAACTCATAATCTGCATTGATATTTTCCATCGATTTTTTTAAGTTATAAGCGCAAAAATAGGAAACAATCGGAGACAAACGTGTTTCTTTACAAAAATGTCACACCTTCAAGAGCGGATATCTTGGAAGCTATGGAAGATATGGAAATGGTCGTTGAGTCAATATTGTAGGAAATTATGTAACCTTCAATTCTGTATGAAATAGTCATGTCTGTAAGATGCATAGTTTTTGAGTTATATGCGAGAAACCAAAGAAATGTACCTTTGTACCACCCCTACCCCCTTAGAACAGGTGGTATGGGTGGGAACTTCTGATATGTCTACCTCCTTACTACCCTTAAAAGATATGCGGGGTCAAAAACTGTACTCCAAACTTTTCCTTCTATACCCTTTTTTGAGCATTCATTGCCTGGACTTTATGGCTAGAATAACCAGCGATCATAAAATTATATTTCTTTTTTCATCTACCAAGAAGTAATAAACGTACTGCGCATGTGCAGCAAGCGAAAATGAAGGTAATGTGCATGCACAGGAAGCGTAAAATAGTTTATTGGTTACCTACACAAAAATCAGCTATTTTAATTATTTCGGCTATTTGGATTAATTTTCAGTATGTAATGAAGTGTTTTACAAGCAGTTGTAGAAATATATACATATATATGTGTTGGGTGTAGAAAACATTAATGTGTATGGATGTACTTTGTAATAAAAAATTGTGGAAAACGCCAACCAGTAGTTTTATTTCCTAACCTATAATATCCTTTTACTAATTGTAATACACAAGCGTCGGTAAAAAAAATGGAAGAATATTTCCCATTATTGTACATATTGTTCCTTCAACTGATAAACTTCAAGAAAGAAAGATGAACAAGAAATACAAAAATATTTCATAGATAGAATATGGAATAATAATTTAGATGCTGCATCTACTATGTTCTGGCAAATCTCTTACACTTGACTTGAAACAACTCTAGTAGTTTAAAAAAACTCTTAAGTATCATCAACTACTCTCAGACTTAAGCAATCAAATATTGGCAACAGAATTGATTTGCAATAGTTAGCTGTTGGATATTTAATTATCATCTATTATTCATTTAATCCTCGAACGCTATTCTAGGTGCATGAACAATGTTTGCCATTACAGAAGTCAAAAACAATAATAATGTATGGCACTGAATAAATTTCTGCTCAACAATAAAACAGATGCTATTATAATATAAGTAAGGATATAAAATATCCTCATAAAATAATATGTAATAAATAAAGAACAGTACATAGGCTATAATGTACAGTGCGTATTTATCATAGAGAAAAGATAGCATAAGTGAAGTGACTTGTATCAGTTGTCTCTAGTAAAAAATATTCTGGGAAGAACTCCTATTCCTCTGATTTCAAAATAATGTTGCAATAAATTCTGCTCTGTGAAATTATTACCATGTGTTGCAGCTATTATGAATATAACTAATATTCAAAAGAATGGCATAACTTTCAATCCAGTTGAAAATTATGTCATAATTATTGTACCTAGGCTATAAAATCTCATTGCACTGGAAAAATATCATTTAGGCTCTTTATGGCTGAATTTCAATTGTTTTTTTGAATGGGGACAGTGATAGGAACCGCAGTGGAGTCAAGATATTATGGAGGTACATTCACCTTATCCAATGTAGGAAAGTTTGCTATATATTATGGAACATTTAGCAATTTGATGTATGAGAATATGCTAGAAAAAGCATGAAGCAATATTTGATTACTATTAAATATTCTCTAGGAGTTGGAAAACATAGTTTTAAAAATTTTACACAATTTTAACTTTGTTAAACCCTGAATACATATTCAACTACAGTCATATATCAACTTTTCTCAGGAAATATGAAAAAATCAATGCCATATTAAGCTGTAGATGCCACTGTATAGATACAATACCTGTAAAGCCACTGTTTAAATATCATATATGGAAGATATGAGCGGAAATATTCCCCATATAGCTTTTATTATTAAACTATTTTTCAAAAGCTTTGAAGATTTGGACACAAATATTCCCGATATAGCTTTGATAATCAATTTGTTTCAGAAGCTGCACAATTATCTCATTGCTAATATTCACATCTGACGATTTGATGGAAAATTTAGAAAACATTAAGCTATGATGGAGCAAGAGATTTCCATTTTAATGCTTCAAATTATGTTTTTTTAAATATACATTACATATGATATGTAACGCTTTCATAAAAGAATTCGTGCTGTTGTGGAAATGTCAAAAAATTGAAATTGGAACAGCTATTTATGTATTAGGAGCGTAATGCGCAACTTTTTCGCTCGCGCAAAACAGTTATCACACGACGTGAAGTGGAGCGTCATAATTTTGCAAGAGGGATAAAGAAGCATTACGCGTGAATTACATACAAAATTGTTTCTACAACTGCACAAACCTGTTAAACTACTTATATCGGCGGAGATACAATTACCGACTTTTTAGGTTAAGATCTGACTTTTTGGCGAGCTGCTTACAATCAGCTGATTAGGAGGCGTAAAGAAACTCTTCTGCACATGTGCGAATGATTTGGGAGCGTAAAGTAAATCTACTGGGCATGCGCGGATGGTTAGCGAGCGAAAAAGTAGATTCTCCTCAGAAATAAGCTGTTTTACGAGGAGAATTGAGTCTGTAAATTCTTTACGCACAGTTGTAGAAAAATAAAATTTTGATGTTATTGTACTGCTACTGAACTACCTTCTACCTTCCATTATTGCATTATAAAACTCCTCTGGCATTTGCTAGTTAGCCTTTTGAATATAATGCAGTTTTAACAAGTACAAAAACAACTACTATTATTTATTTACTATAGTGAATTTACTATAATTGTACTCAAATAACGAGAAAGTATGAAGAAGACGCGCATCCTACCTGGCTGAAGGTTGATCATAAATAACTTTTGTGAGAGTACAAAGAAGATGTGCATCTTTCCAGTGTGCTCCTTCTTCGCACCTTGGTAGTTGCCACGCCTTTTTCTACCTGCTTACGTGAAATTATGATCATTTATATATAAATATACATGCTACTACTTATTTTCGAGTTTTCTTCAATAAACCCCTTCAACAGAAATCGCCGTGTTGAGGATCGAATGGTGAATATTGAAAAATACTAATATTGTAGATTTCTGTTAGTGTTCTCCAGTTGTTTTGAAGTGATTTGATTTAAGCCAAATTTATTGATATGCATTCCAGTGAACTTAGATTTATGTTAACTGTTAATTATATTTTTGTGTTTAATGTAAAGTTTGAAGTTCTGACACTGTGTTACTAGTAAATATTTGAAAAAACACTTACTTTTGTTGGAGTGTTGAGGAATGCATTTCACTCCTGAAGAGGAGCTTCATCAGCCTGTCACCAGGGGCGCTTGCTCTTATGGGTTGGACTGTGTGGCCAAAATGGGGGAAAATATTACATTTGATTTGAAGTTAAGTTGATCATTTAATAAGTTGCATTTGTCATAGTGGAGGTGTTTAAAAATTTCGTATTGTTCTAGTGTGTTGAGTCTCTGGCTTTTTTGAAGAATGTGTAGGATTTCGATATCTGTCTGTATGTTTTTGTGATTGTGTCCTGTGGCTATTAAATGTTCTGTATATGTAGATTCTGAATTTGAATTTACTGCTTTTATGTGCTCATTGTATCTTATTTTGAAGCTACGGCCGGTCTGTCCAATATAGTATTTTGGGCATGTATTACATTTTAGTTTATAAAATTCCTGTCTTTTCAAATTGTGAGCTGTCTATTTTTCGTGTCTTTAGTTGGGTTTTTAAGTTGTTGTTGGTTCTAAATGCTGTTTTGTAGCCTGATTTTTTGAATATGTTTGCTATGGATTGTGATTTTTGATTGAAATATGTTAGTGTAACATATTTGTTAGGATTTGGGGGTTTCTGTTTCTTGATTTTCATTTTATGAAGTATTTTGTCTATTACATTGGATGAGTAGCCATTGTTTTGTGCCAGATATTTTATAGTGTTCAATTCTGTCTGGTAATCTTCTTTTGTAAGTGGAATGCTTATTAGTCTGTGGATCATGGAGTTAAAGGCAGCAAGTTTGTGTTGTGGTGGATGATTTGATGTTTCATGTATGAGTGTATCTGTCATTGTGAGCTTTCTGAAAATACTAAATCTTGGTTTGTTGTCTCGTTTTGATATGGAGAGGTCCAGAAAGTTTAGGGCATTGTTGGTTTCATATTCTGCAGTGAAATGTATGTTTTTGTGTATTTTGTTCAATCCTGAGAGGAGTTGATCACATTGTCTGGCATTTCCTTTTGTAGAGTAGTATTATGTCATCAACATATCTTTTCCAATACATGATTCAAATTCAGAATCTACATATGCAGAACATTTAATAGCCACAGGACACAATCACAAAAACATACAGACAGATATCGAAATCCTACACATTCTTCAAAAAAGCCAGAGACTCAACACACTAGAACAATACGAAATTTTTAAACACCTCCACTATGACAAATCCAACTTATTAAATGTTTTAACTTCAAATCAAATGTAATATTTTCCCACATTTTGGCCACACAGTCCAACCCATAAGAGCAAGCGCCCCTGGTGACAGGCTGATGAAGCTCCTCTTCAGGAGTGAAATGCATTCCTCAACACTCCAACAAAAGTAAGTGTTTTTCAAATATTTACTAGTAACACAGTGTCAGAACTTCAACAAAGTTATTATATAGTGTTTCGTCATGGAAAGCAACTTCAATATTAATGTTAATAAGTGTTAATTTTATTTTTTGACTAGAGTACGATTCTGCTCAATTACTTCTAAGCTGCTTGAACGATGCAATAATTTCGACAACACAGAAGTAATTAAGACTTCTATATTTTGTTGAAATTATTGCAACTTTCAAGAATTTCCACAGTATTGTTTTTAAGTTATTGGTGTGCAATACTGCAATGCACACAATGTGCATGTGGATTCGGAAAAAACTGAATGGAATTTGACCACTATGATTTATGTAGTTTATTGGGAACTAGCAATAAATTGTTTTTCTACTGCACTTTCAATGTTATTTTTATATCCTGAAGGAGTGAGTAAATTTTTTTGTCCAACGAACTTGTCCTGTAATAAGGTTTAAAGAATTCGTGATCAAAATTTGAAGCTGATCAATGCTCTCTAAAGTTCTTGTTGAACATAAAAACAGGCAGAAAACGTCTCCAGTAAGTCAAAAGTGAGAACTTTGCTAACGCTCGTTCTAATGTACAGACTTACGTTTCAAGCTATATATACTCAGCCTGAATTTTGAATCCTTGTCAAACTCGAATCGTAGATGTACGAAGAGTGCGCGCGTCATTTCAGTGGATAACTCACTGATAACTCTTCTGACAGCTTGACAGAACTTTTGCATGCGCGCCTTCTTCATTCTCCCACACAACGAAGCACTTTGAATAATATTACTATTAACAATATAGTATGAATAGTATGGAGGTATTTATTGGAATAAATAAAAAATTAGCTTGGAGGAATATTAATTTATTCACGAACCAACCATACAACAGCAAAATAAATATTTCTCTCAACTCACGATTATAGATTTCATATAATAAAATATTCTTCAAATTACATTGATTTATCATTATATACTGGCTATATTTCACGTTCATATAGGCTAAGATACTTATAATTATTTAGACACCCATTTCATTGGCTTAAATTGTAATAATTATGCCAAATTCAAATTTATTCATCTTTAATGATAATTACAAAGTTTAAACATCACTTAATAGTTATTATAATTAGTAATTTTATATGTAAGGAGGGTCCCTGCAAGATAGAAAAACCTGTGCACAGAGACCGAGTGTTGAAGATTTTTACATAAATTTTTAGAAAAAAAGATTCTTAGATTGATGATATACTCGAAGATTTCCATACTAGTATAACAATGTAAAACTTATTTCATAACAATAGAATAGATTATATTATATTCAATATAATTTTGATATAACAATACTTTAAAAATCAAATGACAAATTTAATACAATTTCAACAATGAAGAGAACATTAAAATGTAAATGTTGACATAAATTATAGTATTAAAGCTAACAGTCTACTGGTTGTGCACTGGAAATTATAAATATTTCTATAAAAATGGACCCACTTCGAATTTCCAATTCAAGATAAATACTATGACGAAAAACAAATGGGAAAATGAAGTTTTATAAAATAGTTGTGAAATCAAGCCATCAATAATTCTTAATGTCAATAAGAATTACAAGGAAACATAATTTCTTACGAGGGTCTAAGATATATTTATTGGAATATTTAAATAGTTTTTTGTAACATATAGTGCATCATTAAAGACATATAACAACAGTATAGATTAGGAGTAGCTCCCTAATCTCAATTAATTATTCTAGCTTAGTTCATTACAACCTCACTTACAGACGTTAAATTCAAGGCCGGATTTACCTCGCGGACAACATGGATAAAAATGTCATGGGGTACAGAATTTTGGAGAATTTGAAATTTTCTATCTAGTGAGGCAGCAGAGGGCAGACAACAGTGTACACGGGTGCGTGCACTTTTGTAACAAAATTTATGTCTATTTATGGTAAGAAGTTGATATAGAAGAATTAATTTATGTCAAGGAGTGCATTCACCTTAAAGGTTTGTCTAAAGTCTAAAGAGACTTAATGAGCTGTGTACTGCAGCTGGAGCTGCTCAGCGTTCACTACTCTCCAAAGGGTCAAGAATTACTCCCGTTCTACCACCTCACAAAATCCACTCAACTTTCTTGCTGTTTTAGCAATAAAAAAATATCCAACAAGTTTTGAGTTTAAAGATGTAATTTCTTAGTTTCCGAAGGAGATAGCTAGACGTGTAAAGTTTCAATAACTTTGAAAAATAGAGATTATACCGGCATTCTGATCTGCAACTTATTTTCTTTTTCTTGATAGTCTAATAATGCTATAAAAAACTCGACTCAGGCTTTTAGTAAGTTGTAATTTAGTTCCATGTATAGGACTTGAAAGAGAAGAAAATTACACCAATATTTAAATGCATATTTATTGTTATAAAATTGAAACCCTCACTCAAAGAAACTAAATTAACAGTGACAAAGGAGAAAGCGAATGTAGAAAAATCATGAATCCGGCCCTGGTTAAATTACGATCTTACAATAACATTATGATATTGATAGGTTTGTAATTATTTTAAATGTTTTTGTGGGAATCACCCTGCAGAAATAGATTTAGAATAGAATGATTGATTACAACTTAGTAAGAGTTGATAACAATATTATTCTTACATGACTTAAATTATGCAGATATGCTTCCAATTTAATCAAATGCATACAATAGAAAATAATAATTTACAGAGGTGTAATAAAGATTGACAACCAAACTCATTTGATAAAATAATTTTTCTACATTGTTCAATGAATAATGATAATATCAGAAGATGTTGTTATTAAACAAAAATCTCAATAGAATAGAATTACCCCGAAGACTTCTGCTACTCAAATATTGACAACACAGTTAATAATAACAAATGCAATTTCTATTCTATTTCCATCTGTATCAGTGAATGTATAATGAAATGAATCATGTATTGCCAGGAATTCACACACATTTTGGTTGACAAGTTGTGACACATTAGGCTACCAACGTTTAGTGCCATATTTTATTACCTTAAGTTCCTTGCCTGTATTCAGCTGAGTTCCTGGATATTTAAATAAAGGACAACATAGCAGTTAAGGAGTGATAAAATTGGAAGATTTCATTCTAGAAGTCATAGCCAAACAATTTTATCTCTTGTTTTTAGTAACTAGATAAACGGTAATTGAGAGCAAAATTCTTTTACTTGAGGTACCGCGTAGTGAGCTAAATGTTTTTACTGCGTCTACAGACGTCTAAAGCCAGTCTTCCACTGTTTTACAAACAGAAACTAAATCTACGGAATTATTATTACGAATTTGTTTTTATAATAAAATTATTCCTTTTACAACGTTGAGCAACAGTTATGTCACTGATATGTTGTCAACATGTAATTGGTTTCTAGCCATTACTTCAAGTGATAGAAAATGAAGTGCTCATCCCATCAATCAAGCATACCAAGATCTAAGATAGTATTGTCATTTGCATATCAAAATTAAGAAATATCCGGAACAATTTAAGGAGTATATATGAGGATGACACCGGAATCATTTCCCTACATTTGTGATAAGTTGTCACCAGCGCTGGAAAAGTGTATAGGCTAAAACCTACTGTAACCTGCATATCAATTCGCTGAAGAGCAGCTTGTCTTGGCAATAAAAATTCCAAGTTTCAAAGAAAAGATTATCGAAAGACAGAAAAATGTTATTGAACAAATGAAAAACAAAGAAAAAATCAGAACAAAACAAATAAATATGGATTGAACTATACTCAGTTAATATGACAAGAAGTCGAGCACCTAACTAAGACAGGTAGTAATGGATTTTTAGCAGTGTTTCAGAGACTAATACTCAAAAGCATCTTGGACTGGGATTGGGTATATACTTGAACTTTTAAATTTTAGATTTTAAGTAAATGGCAAAGTGATGCTTATTATGTAGTAGCCCATTTTCACTATGTTCTTTCCATAGGAGCAGTATTTATCGATATCCGTCTATTCAATCAATCACTGAATGTGGGAAAATTTTGGAAGTAATTTGAAAGAAGCTCGATTGAAATCTTGCAAAGGAAAAGATGAATTGGGATCCTTAGTTGAGAAGAAACGTTTGCTCGAGAAAAGAACGATCACTGTCATTAATTTTATGTCTGGTGAACCTGTTGGGTCAAAAGATGAATCATGTATTTTACCAGTGCTGTGGCATGAAGCAGTCAGTGGAAGAAAGCAGGAGGATATTATAAGTGTTTTTTTCAAGTTTTTAGTCAAGAGTGAAGTTCGAGATGCAAAAACAATCATATTGTGGGCTGATAACTGCTCTTCACAAAATAAAAAACTGGGCATTCTTCTCTTTTCTGACCTACATCATAAACACAAGTGTGATCAGTGCAAGAGAGATAACTATAAAATATTTTGAACCAGGTCATACTTTCATGTCAGCTGAGAGTTTTCACCACTCTGTGGAGAAGTCAATGAGAGTGAACAAGCAATCAAAAGTTTATGACTTATAGAGGCTTCAGTTCAAGCATCAAAAAAGTTAAAGTTCAAGAAATGCTTGTTGAGAATTTCGCAAAGTGGCGAAGCTACAAATCGGTAAAAGAACTGACTAATGTACAAGACAGACCAATGGCTCTCAACGGGGGCGATGAGACAACATTCAGGGGCGATTGATTTCATTTGGGTGATAGGGGGGCGATAAACATATTTTGGGCAATGAAGGGGTGATGATCAGTTCACAAGAAAGGTGCAGTTGACCAGCCAGCTAATTTCAGGCCAATATCAATTCCTCCCACCATGGAAAAGGTGCTGGAGACTATTATGAAGCAAAAAATGGTGGATTACTTTGAAAGTAATAACCTCCTCTGCCAACAGCAGCATGGTTTTAGAAGTGGCCGCTCTACAACAAGCGCACTGATTGCCCTGACTAGCGAAATCCAGAACACATTTGAGACTGGTGATACAATGGCCCTTACACTGTTTGATCTGAGTAAAGCCTTCGATTGTGTTCCACACCAAATTCTCCTAAGGAAGCTGGAAAGGTATGGAATCAGCGGCCCGGTGCTCAACACCATAAAAAGTTATCTTGAAGACAAAGTTATCTTGTAGTCTCAATAAAAGGAGCTTTGTCAAGGATTAGCTGGAAATTGATTAGAGATATCAAACACGGTGTGCCCCAGGGTTCTAACTTAGGCCCCCTTCTATTCATCCTTTTGACAAATGACTTTGTTCCCAGCAAGGACTCCATACTGTTTGCAGATGATACGACGGTGATGTCTAGAGGAATATCAACTGAACAAGCATTGGCAATGAACGAAACTTACACACAGGAGGCAAAGAGATGGTTCCAAATAAACAAGCTTGAACTCAATAAGGACAAATCCCAAATATTAATATGCTTTCTGAAAAACGAAAAACCTGAAAGCCCTTCCAAACCAGTAGAATCATTGGGTTTTTGGCTTGACAGAAAATTGAAAGGGACACACACATTTCAAAGACATGCCTAAAACTAGCAAGAGTCCTACATCTCCTAAAAAACTAAGGTATGTTGTCACTCTAGAATACTTGATGACAGCTTACTATTCGCTATTTCACAGTCACATAACATACGGAATCCTTCTCTGGGGACATTCTTCAGCCAGCTCAGATATAATATTGCTACAGAAAAAGACCATTAGAATAATCACATTCTCTGACCACCTGGCACACTGCAGGCCACTATTCAAAAAGCTGAGAGTACTTACAATCTTTGGCCACTATGTACTCTGCTCACTCCTATTCATAAAGAACAAAGCAAACAACATGACAAAGAGAAGCAATATACATACCTACAACACTCGACATGCGGCAGACCTGGATGTACCTCGAAGCAGACTTACAGCAACTCAAAACATTTTTGAAATATCAGCACTGCGACTGTATAACCAGTTCCCTGAATATATAAAAAATTGCGAAGCCAGAAAGTTTAAGCAAATATTGAAAGAACGCCTATTGATACAACGGCCATTATACTCATTGGCAGAGCTAGTGGATGAGCCCCTATACTCAAACACAAACAGCCGCCATCCCAGAGTTTGAGGGGTGACCCCCTGAACTCCCTGACACAGTCTATCCGGTTCTCCCGGTCAAGGACGAAGAATTCAAGTATTCAACTAAGTAAGTATAAGTATAAGTAAGTAAGATCAATCATAAAGGTATAATTTAATTCAACTTTAATGCCAG